>NW_026114290.1:311520-574861 GCF_018139145.2 Gymnogyps californianus | reverse complement strand
TCCTCCGAGGCCGATCCTTGCGAGCAGAGCATGCCTGACCTGGGACAAGGAGCAGGAACCCTTCTCACCGTCCTTGCTCCACCCGTTTCAGGAACTGAGGAAGCCCAGGGGCTTGGAGCGGCTGAGAGTTTTTGGCCCTTTGGCTTTTTTCGGTGCTCGGGGGAGAAAGCAGGGCACCTCCTCCCTGCGGGGAGAGGCTGCGTTGGGGCGCGGGGCTCCTGCCCCCTCTGCCAGGCTCCCCCACCCAGGCGAGGGGGTGGCTCTCCCCAGGCGAGGGGGGTGGCTCTCCCGAAGCAAGGGGGTGACTCTCCCCAGGCAAGGGGGGTAGCTCTCCCCAAGCGAGGGGGTGACTCTCCCCCTTCTTTTCCCACAGACAAATGCATCACCAGCGAGCTGCTGAAGGACATCCCCCTGCCCGGGGTGCTGGGGGCAGCCTGAGCGCTGAGGCCGAGCTGCTGAAGGGAGGTGAGAGCTGGGCGAGAGGCCGGGGCGGGGGGCTGTTTTCCTACCACTTCCCCCCCCACACACCCCCCATCGTACACTGTTCCCCCTCCCCGCAGGCCCGCTCCCTTCCCCAAAAGAACTTATCAATGGGAACATCAAAACCATCACGGAGTATCGCGAGGAGGAGGATGGGCGTAAGGTGAAGGTGAGCAGCGCGCCCCGGGCTGCCATTTTGGCTTCTCCCCTCCCAGAGCCCTCGGTTCTGTGCCGGCGTGGGGGCCGATCCCTGCCTGCGCGGCCGGGCAGCCACACGTCGGCAGGGACGTCTCGTCGGAGCCCCGTTTCGACTCCGCCGCTTCGGGCAGCCCCAAACTTGGCCCGTGTGGGGCGGAGGCGCGTCTGCCGTCCTTCCCCTCGCGTTGATCGGTTCTTTTGCCCCTTTACAGATCATCCGCACCTTCCGCATCGAAACCAGGAAGGCCTCCAAGGCGGTGGCCCGTCGGAAGGTGAGATTCTCCTGCGGGAAGGGAGAGGGAAGGAGGGAAATCCATGCTCCAGCAGGAACTGCTTCGTCTCCCAGCCCTCCGCTTCTGTCCGTTCCTTCTCAATCTCCCAACGATCCCTTGGTGGGGAACATTTCCCTTCCTGCTGGCTGCTCCTGCGCTGCATTCAGTGATTGCTCGGGGATGTGCCGTGCGAGTAGGTCCCCCCTTTTCCCCCTGCCTCTCCCCGTTTTCTCCCCCAGAACTGGAAAAAATTCGGCAACTCGGAATTCGACGCCCCCGGACCGAACGTGGCCACCACCACCGTCAGCGATGACGTCTTCATGACCTTTATCACCAGCAAGGAGGTGAGTCGGGCACGGCGGGAGCTCGCGGGCCGGCGGGGAGCCCCTGGTGAGGCCGTGTCCGGGTGCGTGACGGATCCCTTGGGATTCAGGAATCTCCCTGTCCCCCAGGACCTGAACTGCCAGGAGGAGGAGGATCCCATGAACAAGCTGAAGGGGCAGAAGATCGTCTCCTGCCGTATCTGCAAGGGTGACCACTGGACTACCCGCTGTCCCTACAAGGACACCTTGGGGCCGATGCAGAAGGAGTTGGCCGAGCAGTTGGGGCTGTCCACAGGCGAGAAGGAGAAGCTGCCCGGAGGTACGGCACCCCTTTATCCTGACCTGGGGGGGCACAGGGCGGGGTCCCTGCCTGCCTGCAGGCAACCTCACCTCCTGCCTGTCGCCTTTCCTGCCCTCAGAGCCGGAGCCGGTGCAGGCTCAGCAGAGCAAGACGGGCAAATACGTCCCCCCGAGCCTGCGAGACGGAGCCAGCCGCCGCGGAGAGTCCATGCAGCCCAACCGCAGGGGTAAGACAAAGCCCGTCCTCGGGGCGGCGGCGACCTCCCCGCTCGCCCCACGCCTCGGCCGCGCCTGAAGCCAGGCCTCCGCGGCGCCGTATACGGCGGGCGCCGGTTCTGGCCGCAGTCCCGCCGGCGGCTTTGACCTTCTTTATCCTTCCCCCCCACTCCCTCAGCCGATGACAACGCCACCATCCGTGTCACCAACCTGTCCGAGGACACGCGTGAGACTGATCTCCAGGAGCTGTTCCGGCCCTTCGGCTCCATCTCTAGGATCTATTTAGCCAAGGACAAGACCACCGGGCAGTCCAAGGTGGGCACAGAGGGATTTCCCCCTTCCGGGGGGCTGAGGAGGAGACCCCCTCGCTTTCTCTCACCCTCTCGCTTTCCTCCCACCCCAGGGTTTTGCCTTCATCAGCTTCCACCGCCGGGAGGACGCGGCCCGAGCTATTGCCGGTGTCTCCGGCTTTGGGTACGACCACCTGATCCTCAACGTGGAATGGGCCAAGTAAGTGCCGGGGGTGGGCGCGCGCCGGGGGTCCGCATGCGGTCTCCCCTCTCCTTACCGCGCTCTCTTCCTCCTCCGCAGACCCTCCACCAACTGAATCCGGTGCCGCGCCGGCTCCCGGCGAGAGTGGGGTCGGCTCTTCTAAATAAAAGACGCACCGTCTGGTATGCACCAAGGCGTCGATCTGAGCTGCGGGGTGGGGGGGTTCACCGGGCAGGGAGCAGCCCCATCCCTGTCACCGTGCCGTCCCTGTCACCGTGCCGTCCCTGTCACCGACTCGCTCCCACCCCAGGCACACGGCGAGGCTGGCAGCGCCCAAGCCAGCGACGCGGGGAAGGGCACGGCGCCGACATTCCTTGTTTTTTAGGCTCATCCCCAGCTTTTTAGCTAGGAAAAAGGGGGATCCCCACCAAAAAAAGGCGCCACACGAGACCACGCGTGCGGTTTCGGCTTTAATCCCGCTATTCCCACGTTACTGCCCCCCTTTCCGGGAGGGAAACGCGTGCCCAAGGGCCACGCTGAGCCCCGTACCGGCTGCGCCAGCCACCTTGGGCCACCCCGGGGGGGCTCCTAGGCTACCGGCCGCAGCTCCACGCGCTCAGCCCGCTCCTCGACGGCAGCGCCGGTGCCGCAGGCGGCACCGCAGCAGCTCTGCATGCTGTCGGCCAGGGCGGCGTAGAGCAGCGGCTGCAGGCAGATGTTGAGGTTAACGAGGATCTTGCAGACCTGAGCGGTGGCGTGGATGGCTCTGGAAACGGCACAGTCCTCCGTGCCCGGTCGCAGCAGGCGACGCCACAGGTTAAGGTTACGAAAAACGTGGTAGGGCAGGTAGGAAAAAGCGTAAAGAGTCACTCCCGCCCCCACTAGCATTCCCACTTTCCGCTTTTCCACTCGGCTGAGGTGAGGATTACGGAAAACGGTACGGATAATGGCGGCGTAGCAGAAGGCGGTGAGCAGGAAGGGCAGCCCGCAGCCCAGCCCGGCCAGCAGCAAGCTGTAGGGATAAAAACCCCACAGCCGCTGCGGGGTCGCGCTCCCCAAACACTCAATCGCACCCTCCGCTTCTTGCAGCTCCGAAAAAAAAAAAGCGGGTGCCGAGAGCACCCCGGCCGACACCCAAACGACCGCGCTCAGCGCCTTGGCGTGGCGTGGCTGCAGCCGCCCGTGGACCCGTAGCGGGTAAACGATGCCGAGGTAACGGTTGAGGCTGATGCAGGTGACGAAGAAGATGCCGCCGTAGAGGTTGCAGTTGAAAAGGAAACGTTCCAACTTGCAGAGCGCCGGGCCGTAGCGCCAGTCCTTGGGCGGGTAGTAATACGCCGCCAGAAACGGCAGCGAGAGGGAGTAGAGCATCCCGCTGACGGCTAGGTGGAAGGAGTAGATGATGCCGCTGTGCCAGGAACGCTCGCGGGTGGCAAAACGGTAGACGGCCAAGCCGTTACCCACCAACGCCGGCGGGAATTGCGCCACTAACACCGGCCACAGCGATTCCTGGAAGCTGCTGAAGTTACCGCAGTGCCCGAGGTGGGCGGCCATCTCGGGGGGGGGATTCCTCCCGGGGTTGTGTGTCTGTCTGCTCCCCTCCAGCCCCCTCCTCTTTTTGGTGGTTGCAGGCAGGGGCGCAGGTTTAGGTTGCAGGCAGCGAAGAGGCAGAGCACGGCCACGAGGCTAGGTTGCAGGCAGCGAAGAGGCAGAGCACGGCCACGAGGCTAGGTTGCAGGCAGCGAAGAGGCAGAGCGCGGCCGTGAGGCGTGGCTGCCGGCAAACCGCCGCGTGGGGAAACGGTGAGGGTTGGTGAACCCCGGCTGCCTCGCTCCGGGGACCGAGGAGGCTTTGTGGTCCCACGTTGGGGACAGAATGCGTCCCCTCGTCTGTCTGTCTGTCCTTCCTTCCCCCGCCCCCTTGCCCGGCTCCCAGGGTTGCAGGCAGGGGGTCTGCGCTTCTGCCTGCAGCCCCGCCGCTCGCCCCACTCACCCCGTCCGCCTCGGGGTCCGCGTTGGCCTCTCTCCTGTGTCCCCCCCCTCCTCGGTGGCGGTCACGGGGCCACCGCAGGATCAGGGCCTGCCCCCCGTTTTGGGGATGGCGTGGGCAAGAAGCTGGCAGGGGAGGGGGTTGCAGGCAGGGAAGAGCACTTCCTCTTCTGAAGGGCAGCGCCCAGACAGAGTCTGGCAGCTGCCTGCCTTCTGCCCCGGCTACAAACTGGGAAGGAGCTGCGCATGCTTGCCTCCTTCCTGCCGGGGCAGGCAGGGGCTTGCCTGCTCTGCCTCACCACATCGGGGCCGCACAAAAACGGGCAGCCTGGGTGGGAAGGTGGGGGGGGGGATGCCGTTACGGCTCAGGGGACCCCCGCTTCCCCCCTGCCTCCCCCCCCCAAACCCCGCACAGCCACGGGCAGAGATGCCGAGCACTGTATTGCACAGGAGGAGGAATGGGGCTGGGGGGGGGGGGAATGTCCCGTTTCCTCCTCCCCCTCACAGTCTCGGCGCGTGGCCGGCGGCTGGTGCCTCAGCGCTTCCTCTTCTTGGCACAGCCGGGCCGCCGAAAAATCGTCTTCCCCTTTGTCAGCAGCTTCCCTCGTGCCTTTGGCTTTGAGGTGGCACGGCCGCAGCCGCGACCGGTCCCCTCCCGGGCTGGGTGCTCGGTTCCTCGGTGCGGTTTTCGTCCGGCCACCCCCTGCCTAGCCTCACCGCGGTGCTGCGCATCCCTCGGCGCCGAGTCTTCCTTCCGCCGCTTCCCCGGCGCCGTGGGGCGAGGGCTGGGGGTGGCAGGATGCTCTGGGCGGCTGTGCCGTCGTCGTTTCCGTAGCGGGGCAGCACCCGAGGAGCTTCGCTTCCTCTTGGTGCGGTCGGGGAAGAGATCTTGGGGGAGAGGGGGGGGGGAAACAAAAAAAAAAGGGGGGGTTCAGCGAAAAAGGGGTGCCGGGGCGCAGCGTTGGGGCTGCCGGGTGTGTCAGTGCGTTTACTTTGAACCGAGATCACGGAGAGCTCAAGGTTTTTGCATCATCAGCCACTACCGGCAGGAGAGGACGGAGGGGCTCAGTCCCGGCCCCTCCAGACTCACCTTTGTCCGGCTCCTCGCCCACCTCCTGCCGGTAATACTCGGCATCGCTCTCCTCCGACTCCTCGGCCGCATCCTGCTGCTCCGGCGCACCGGGATCCTCGGCGTCGCTGTCGCCATCTTGCTGCCGTTTCCTCCGGATCCCCGCCAAGCTCTTCTCCCTGCGGTGCCACCATCGGTGTCAACCTCTGCCGGACTCCGCCGCTGCCGGACTCTGCCGCTGCCGCGCTGCCCTCACCTGTGAGCCTCACGCTGCCGCCGCTTCCGCTCCACGTCTGCCTCCTGCTTCTGCCGCCGCTCCGCCTTCAGCCGCAGCTTCGCCTCCTTCCGCGCCAGGATCTCCTTCACCTCCGCCTCCATTTTGTGGACTTAAACACGGCGAGAAGCAGGTGAGACGCCCCGGCTCTAGCTCCCGTGCCGGCGGCTTACCGAGGGCGACCGGCGCGGTGTTTTGTGGCACTTACTGAAGCCGTGGTAGAGCACGTTGCCCTGCGCCAAGCCCTCCTCCACCTTGATGAGCTGCAGAGTCATGCGGGGTCCGATCTACGGGAAGCGGGGAGGATGCGGAGAGCCCCGGTCAGGCTCGATGGCATCCCCGGGGCGACGGCAACCGCGGCGTCACCGCCGGCACGGACCTCGGTGAGGCGCACGGCGCTCTGCTGGGCTTTCATGTTGCCTCGGCCGGCGTACGCCTGCGGCAGCTCCAGGACGTTGTGGGTCCCGTCCTGCTCGGCCTCGCTCTCTGACAGGTTTACGTCCCTGCCGAGAGACGGGAACGCGTTTGGGGCCGGGCCGGGCCGGGCCGCGGCTCGGGGACCCTTGTCCCCCCCTCGGTGCCCCCCCACGCACTTCACCAGCAGCTCGCTGATGTCTTCCAGGCGACTCATGTTGGGGAACTTCTCCTGCAGCAGCTTCTTCAGGCCTTTGCTCACGCCCACGGGCACGACCTTCACGCTGCTGCGAGGAGGAGGAGGAGGAGGAAGAGGTTGGCGGTGGGACGCGGGGCGCAGTGGATGTCCCCCCCCTCCCCAAATCAGGGGTGTGACACTCACTAATGCCGGAAATCGAGGAGCTGCGTCTCCGTGTCGTAGCTGACGAGCAAACATCTCTTGATGCTGTTGAGGTTGACCTGTGGGAGGAGGAGAGAGGGGAGAGACGAAGAGAGAGGAGAAGAGGGGAGGAGAAAGGAAGGGAAGGGAGGAGAGAAGAAGGGAAAGGAAGGGAAGGGGAAGGGAAGGGGAAGGGAAGGGAGCAGAGGAGAAGGGAAGGGAAGAGAAGGGAGCAGAGGAGAAGGGAAGGGAAGAGAAGAGGAAGAGAAGGGAGGAGAGGAGAAGGGAAGAGAAGGGAAGGGAGGAGAGGAGAAGGGAAGGGAAGAGAAGAAGAGAAGGGAAGGGAAGAGAAGAAGAGAAGGGAAGGGAAGAGAGGAGAAGGGAAGAGAAGAGGAAGAGAAGGGAGGAGAGGAGAAGGGAAGAGAAGGGAAGGGAAGGGAGGAGAGGAGAAGGGAAGGGAAGAGAGGAGAAGGGAAGGGAGAAGAAGGGAAGGGAAGAGAAGGGAGGAGAGGAGAAGAGAGAGGAGATTTCAGTCGGACAACACTCGTCTGGTCCAACTGCCTGCCCAACTCGGGGCTGCCCAAAACCTAAAGCATGTTGTTAAGGGCACCGTCCAAAGCCCCCGAGAGGCCTGGGGCATCGACCGCCTCTCGAGGAAGCCCGTTCCAGGCTCTGACCACCCTCTGGGTAAAGAAATGCCTCCTCGCGTCCAGTCTCAACCTCCCCTGGGGCGGCTTTGAGCCTTTCCCACGCGTCCTATCCCTGGATTCCAGGCAGGAGAGCTCGGCACCTCCCTCTCCACGTCCCCTCCTCGGGAAAGAGCAGAGCGCGATGAGATCAACCCTCAGCCTCCTCCTCTCCAAACCAGACAAACCCAAAGTCCTGGGAGGACGTTCCAGCCCCGGCACCGGCTTGGTTGCCTTCCTCTGGATGCGTTCGAGGACCTTCGCAGCCTTCTGCGGCGGTGGGGCCCGGCGCGGCGCCCACCACTCCTCGCCGGGCTGCTTCGGCTGTGTTTGGTGCCCGCCCCGGGGCTGCGGTTTGCCCTCGCTGCTGTCACCCAGCACCCCCAGATCCCTTTCGCAGGGCACCTCACCACCCGCTCCTCTCCCAATTTAGACTCGTGCCCGGCGTTCCGCCATCCTAAGCGCAGAATCCGCCATTTGGATTTGTGAAGTTTCATCCCGGGAATCATTGCCCAATGCTCCCGTCTCTCCGGATCCCTCTGCCAGGCTTTTTGTCCCTCAGGAGAGCCAACGGCACCTCCCAGTTTGCTATTCAACGCCCGCATCCAGATCCTCGAGAAAATATATTGAACCGGCCCTAAAATTGAACCCTGAGGAGGTGGGATGGGGGCCGAGCCGCCCCCCCAGCAATGTGGGGACAGCCCCCCAAGCTCGCTTACCCTGTGGACGTTGATGGAGGGGAACATGTTCTGGAACATGCTGGCCATCAGTTTGATCTGAATCTGCTGGAGACCGAAATTGCTGAGGACCAGCAGCGGGTGGTGGGTGAACTGCTGCTCGTGCATGCGGTGCCGTTTGAGGGACGAGACCACGTCCTTGATCAGCGAGTACTGGAGAACACGCCGCCGCCGAGGAGGAGGATGAGGAGGGGGTGAGACGCTGCCCCTCGCGCCGGCGAGGAAGACGGGAGGAGTTAGGGGGGATGATGCACTCACCTGCATCACTTTGAACGTCAGTGTCGGGCCGCCGGGCAGCCGGAAAAGTTTCTGGGGGAGGGGAGGGGGAAAAGAAGCGGTGCTCAGCGCCGGGGGAAGCCGCCGGCGGTGCCGGTGCCGATACCGACCCCCCCCCCAAGCCCCGGCGCAGACGCATCAGTGCGTTTACTTTGGATGGAATCACAGCGTGAGCTCAAGAGGGGTTTTGTCATCATCTGCATCTGCGAGGGGGGTGGAAAACCCTCCCTGTCCGCCCCCCCGCCAAAAAAAAGGTGCCGGCACCCCGTGTGAGGTGGCGAGGGGGAGCACAGCCACTGCCGAGGGGCTCCCCGAACCCCGGGAGCCCTGCGGAGGTCGGGGCGGGGATCGCGCTACTCACAAAATTGATGCTGGAGGACGATTTACTGAAGACCAAGAAATGCGTCACCCCCAGGGGCCCGGCCACGGCCACGAAATCCTTCAGGGAGTTGTTCTTCCGTACCTGCGGCAGAGAGCGGCCGAGCCTTCGGAATCCCCCCGCCACGCCAAACCGCTTCCCGGCTGCCAGGCCTCCGCTTTAGCCAGGGGCCGGGGCAGGATCCGGCCGCTCCCCAGGCAGAGGAGGACTCGTGTCGTTCCCCGTCCCCGGAGCTCACCTTGAGAGCTCTGGCGGTGTAGGGCTCCATCACCTTCCGCACGTCGGCGACGAGCTGCCGCACGTTCTTGCCGACGCGGCCGCGGTGGAAGACGAAGGAGTGGGGGACGGTGCCGAATTCCTGCTGGGCGTTTTGCAGCGCCGCCGCCCGCTCCTTCTTCTGGTTCTTGCTCTACGGGGACGGGGACGGTGAGGGCCGGGGGTGGGCAGCCCACGGCGGGGAGAGGGGCAGCATCCCCTCCCCGGGAGGGCCTCAGCCCCCGGGACAACCAAGCCCCCCCATCCCCTCCCCGTCCCCCCCGGGAGGGCCCGAGCCCCGGGACAACCAAGCCCCGCCATCCCCTGCCCCGGGAGGGCCCGAGCCCCGGGACAACCAAGCCCCGCCATCCCCTGCCCCGGGAGGGCCCGAGCCCCGGGACAACCAAGCCCCCCATCCCCTCCGGCCCCCGCCCCGGGAGGGCCCGAGCCCCGGTGATGGGGTGGGGGGGGGGAACCAGGCCGCTGCTGCGCTCCAGGGCTGCCCCGACTCCCGCTTCCCCCGTCCCCCGTGTCCCCAGCCGAGGCCCGGCCCGCTCCCGCCCGCCCCGCCGTGTCCCGGTTCCCCCCCCCGGCCCGTACTTTGCTCGGCCGCCCCATCCCGCCGCCGCCGCCGCCGCCGCCGCCGCCACCATGCGGCCACGGCCACTTCCGGCGCGTCCCCTCCCGCGCCCTCCGGCTACTTCCGTTGCGTCACTTCCGTCTGGTCCCTGCCCGGCGCGTTCCGTGCCGCCGCCTCGCGTTCCGCCCGCCGTTGCCGTGGTTCCGCGGCCTGTCCGGCCCTCCCCCCCCCCCCCCCCCCCCCCTTACACCCCCGGTCCCGCCGCTCCCCCCGGCCCGGTCCCGCAGCACCGCGGGGACCTCCCCCCTGACCCGGCCCGGCCGTCCCTGCTCCCGCTATGGCGGGCTACGAGGCCTGAGGGGCCGGGACCACCTCACCCACCCTCCCGGCCCGGCGAACCCCCGGCCCCGCCGTCCCGTCCCGCTGCCGGCGCGAAGGTCAGTGCGAGGGGGCGGCTGTGGGGGGCGAAGTCACAGACTTTACTGGAGTCCTCCCCAGAGCCCCTAGGTTCCCCAACACCCCCAGAGCCCCCCGGGCTCCCCAGGTCCCCCAGAGACCCCCAGAGCCCCCCTCGAACACCCCCGGGTCCTCCAGAGACCCCCTCCAGGTTCCCCATCACCCCCAGAGCCCCCCAGGCTCCCCAGGTCCCCCAGAGCCCCCCTACAACACCCCCAGGTCCTCCAGACGCCCCCTCCCAGGCTCCCCAACACCCCCAGAGCCCCCCCGGACTCCCCAACACCCCAAGAGCCCACCCCAACACCTCCAGGTCCCCCAAAGCCCCCTCCAGGCTCCGCAGTTCCCCAGACATCCCCCCCCAGGCTCCCCAACACCCCCAGAGCCCCCCCCCAGGCTCCCCAGCACCCCCAGGTCCCCAGAGCCCCCCAGGCTCCCCAAAGCCCCTCAGTTTCCCCAGCCATTAAGGTTCCCCAGAGCCCCCCCAAGGCTCCCCTTACCCCAGCTCCTCACCCCGCAGGTTCCCCCAACTCCCCCAAGGCTCCCCGCCATCCCCCCCAGGCTCCCCAACTCCCCCCTGCCGCCCCCAGGGCTCCCCCAGGGCTCCCCAAGTCTCCCCACCCTCCTCCCCATCCAACGGAGGGCTCAGCCCCACCGGGACCCCATCCTGCCGGGAGATGCCCCCCCCCCCCCCCAACCCCCCTTCTCCTGCTCTGACACCCCGGCGGATGCGTTCAGCCGTCCGTCCGTCCGTCCATCCCGCTGTGAGCCATGCCGGGGGGTGCGGGAGCCGTAGCCGTAGCCCCCTCCCCACGATCAAGGGAGCAAGCTCCCTCTTGGGGTACCCGGCTCAGAGCGGGGTGACCCTACGTCGGAAGCAGCCGCAGGTGAGGCACCGCAGGGCGCCCATGCTGAGGTGGAAGAGGGTGCCGTAGTCGAAGAGCAGGCGGTAGTAGGTCCTCACGGACAGATCCCCCGAGGGATCCGCGTACTTGAGGGCCACCAACGGCGTGTAGAGGCGGTTGGTTTGCGTGCGGAAAGCCGGGCGCCTGGCTCCGATCACGTTCACGATCGCCTGTGAGTGTGGAGAGGGGTGGGGGGGGGGGGCTCAGGGTCGGTGTGGGGCCGGGAACGGCCCCCCAAAGCCCTTCCCCCCCCCCCAAAAAGTCCATCCATCCGTCCCCCCAATTCCTCCCAGCCCCACACCTCGGCCACGGCGGCGGGGCTCTGCCCCAGCGTGGCGAAGATCTCGTGGGAAGCCGGCAGGTACACGTCCTTGAAGTACCGCACGGTGGCCGGATCGGTGCCGGGAAACTCGGAGCGTGAAACCTCCTCCATCAGTTTCAACTCGAAATCCGTGTTCACGGGACCCGGCTCCACCATGGAGACGCTGCGGGGCCGGGGTGGGTGCTCGGGGTGGGGGGTCCGGAGCCACCCTTGGACCCTCTGGGGTGTGTCCCCCCCCCCTTGCACCCCCTCACACTCACAAGACGTTGAACTGGAGCAGCTGCACGGCCAGGCTCTCGCAGAAGCCCTCCACGGCGAACTTGGAGGCGGCGTAGACGTCGTTGAAGACGATCCCTGTGGACAGAGAGGGGCTGAGTTTGGCGAGACCCCCCCCCACACACACACACCCACACCGGGACCCCCACCCCGCCTCACCCTGCAGCCCCATGACGCTGCTGATGACCACGATGTGACCGCTCTGCCGCCGCTTCATGTCGGGGAGGACGGCCTTGATCATCCTCACGGCTCCGAAGAAGTTGGTCTCGAAAACGCGCTTCATCTCCTCCACGCTGATACTCTCCACGGGACCGACGTGCCCCACGCCGGCGTTATTCACTACGGCACGGTGTTAGGGGGGCTCAGAGACCCCCCCCACCCCTCCTTCGGCTGCCCCCCACCCAGCACCCCGCTCACCCAGCACGTCCACCCGTCCCCCGGGGATGCTCCCCATGCATTCTGCCACCGAGCTATCGCTGCAGACGTCCAGGCGTTGGATGCTCAACGTCTTTCCCAGCGCCGCTCCCGCCGCCTCCTCTAATTTCTCCTTCTTCCGCAGGTCCCGCATGGTAGCGATGACTGCGGGGAGCCCCAACCCCGGTCAGGGGGACCCCGGATGGCAGCCAGGGTCGGAGGGTCAAGCCGGGACGACGTTCCCTAAGCTGCTTTGGTAACACGGCCTTTAATCCGCCCCCCCGCCGGACTAATCCCCAGCCCTGGTGCGGGGTTGGTGGTGGGGCAGCGGAGTTGTGGGGACACACACGTGTGTGTGTGTGTGTGTGTGTGTGGCAGCGGGTGGCACGGGAACAAGGACGGCGTGCGGGGGGAACCACACGCGTGTGTGTCCAGCCGGGTGGGAGCGTGCTGCCGGCCCCGGTTACACGCGTGTGCGCTCGCAGCCGTGGTGCTCGTGCCGTCCGTGTCCCCGTGGGGTTGCCCCATGTCCCCAGCTCCGCTCCGCCTGGCAGGGCGGTGGGTGGGGGGTACCGGGACGCCTTGGCTCGCTGAGGCGGGGGTCTGCGAGCTTGGGGCCACGGGACTTCAA
Source organism: Gymnogyps californianus (assembly GCF_018139145.2). Lineage (NCBI taxonomy): Eukaryota > Metazoa > Chordata > Aves > Accipitriformes > Cathartidae > Gymnogyps > Gymnogyps californianus. Next base: position 562,542 of record NW_026114290.1, on the reverse strand, counting down.
GTCCTGGGGGCTGTGGGGAGAAAGGCTCTGGGGCTGGATGGACGGGGACCCCAAACCCTGCACCCTCCCCAGCCCCATCCCGGAGGGCTCCCGTTCCCTCCTTGCCGGGGCAGACGCGGGGCCGTGGGTCCGCTCCCGGGACGAGGTGGAAGGGTCCCCTCCTCACTCCTCACCCTGGAAGCGCTGCTGGGGGTCCTGCGCCAACCTCACGGCGACGGCGAGGCCGATACCGGAGGAGCAGCCGGTGACGAGGACGGTGCGGGGCGTGGGGTTGGCCATGGCTGCGCTGGCCTCCGATCCAAAGTCTCTTATGAGATCAGGACCCGGCGTCACGTGGGAGCAGGATCAACCTCCCCGGGGCAGCCCTGGGGAGGGCACGGGGGGTCCGCTGGGCCGCGGCCCCCTCCCCTGCCTGCCGGCACGGGGTACGGCAGCCCTTGGGGACCCCCACCCCACCCCGGCGGAGCATGTGGGATATGGGGGACAGGCGATGGCACGCGTGGCTGTGACCCCTAAGCCAGGTGCCTACCCTGGGCGCATCGGGGACCCCACAAACCGCCCCCACCCCCCCGACCTGTCACGGGGGTCCGTGGGGGGGAGCTGGGACGAGGTGGCTGAGGATTGGGGAGGGGGCTGCGTTGCCCCCAGAGCCCGGAGCTGGGGGGGGGGGGGGCGGGGGCAAGGACTCGGTTTGGGGGGCCGGGGGCGTCTGCGGGGGCCTGTTACTGCAGAGATGACGGTAAATATTTGCCGGGAAATGGAAAACCGGGGGAGCGGAGCCGAGCGGCCGTGACTCAGGCGATGAGGCAATGGGGCGACTCCGGCCAGCCGGGCCCCCGGGGCCAGCCCGGCCGAGCGGCAGCTGCGCCGTGGGGTGGGGTGGGGGGGTCCCCCAAACCCCCCGGGCCTTGCTGTGGGGCTGGGCACTCCAAAATCCCCAGCCATGGTGGAGGGATGGAAGTGGGGTGGGGGGCTTTGCACCCCAAAACCTGCCGTCCTTGCTGTGGGGCTGGGAGTAGGGTTGGGGGGCTCTGCACCCCAAAACCCACCATCCTTGCTGTGGGGCTGGGAGTGGGTGGGGGGGCTTCACACCCCAAAACCCGCCATCCTTTCTGTGGGGCTGGGAGTGGGGTTGGGGGGCTCTGCACCCCAAAACCCACCATCCTTGCTGTGGGGCTGGGAGTGGGGTGGGGGGCTTCGCACCCCAAAACCCACCGTCCTTTCTGTGGGGCTGGGAGTGGGTTGGGGGGCTTCACACCCCAAAACCTGCCGTCCTTGCTGTGGGGCTGGGAGGACTTTGCACCCCAAAACCCGCCGTCCTTGCTGTGGGGCTGGGAGTGGGGTTGGGGGGCTTCGCACCCCAAAACCCACCGTCCTTTCTGTGGGGCTGGGAGTGGGGTTGGGGGCTTCGCACCCCAAAACCCGCCATCCTTGCTGTGGGGCTGGGAGTGGGGTGGGAGGGCTTTGCACCCCAAAACCTGCCATCCTTGCTGTGGGGCTGGGAGTAGGGTAGGGGGCTCTGCACCCCTAAACCTCACTGTGGGGCTGGAGCAGGTTGGGGGGCCCTGCACCCCTAAACCTCACTGTGGGACTGGGAGCAGGTTGGGGGGCTCTGCACCCCTAAACCTGACTGTGGGGCTGGGAGCAGGTTGGGGGGCCCTGCACCCCTAAACCTCGCAGCGGGGCTGAGGACTCCCATCGGGCCCCGGCACCGTTCGGGGCGGTGGGAGTTCTCAGCCGGGATCCCCCCCGTCGTCGTCGTCGTCCCCCCCCCCCCGGTGTCGGTCCCGGGGCCCGCCCGTGGGCCGGGCCGGGCGGGAGGCGGGGGCTGCCGGGGGGCCGGTCCTCCCCCCCCCGTCCCCTCCCCTTCCCTCCCCTCCCCGCAGCCCCGACGAGCCTGGAGCGGGCAGGGCGGGCTACGAGCTCCGGTACCGGGCACCGGGAGCCGGGCCCGGGCATGGAGGGTCGCCCGGTCCCCGCCGCGTTCCTCGCCGCGCTCCTCGCCCTGCTCCAAGGGTTGCCCCGGCCAGGGCAGGTAACGCGCACCGTGTGTGTGTGGGGGGACGGGGGACCCCACGCCCACGCGTGTCTCTGCTCGCCAACCCCCGTCCGTCCCCCCCAGCCCCGTCCCCGGCTCCGCGGGGAGGTGGGGGGCACCGGTGGGCTGAGCTCCGCGGTCCCGGTGTGGGGAGTAGGGGGGTCGCGGGTGTCCCCGCGGGATCCCCGCTGCTGTCACGCGTGGGGGCCCCCGGGGCCCCGCCGCCGCCTTCAGCACCACGGACAGGGCCGGGGGGGGGGGCGGGAGGGGGGGGGGCCACGGCGTCCCGGGGGGGGCGGTTCGGGGCACCCCTTGGGGGGACCTGCCGGGACGGGGCTCTGGGGGTCCCCCGTGGCTCCGGGCATGGGATGGCACAGCTGGTGACAGGGACATCCCCCCCCGGGGGCGTGAGTGTTCCCCGTGGGTCCCTTGGGGGTGCTCCCCCCTGGGCAGGGGTGCTCCTCCTGGGGAAGGGGTGCTCCCCCGGGTCCCTTGGTGGGGGTGCTCCCCGTGGGACAGGGGTGCTCCCCTTAGCATGAGGGTGCTCCCTGTGGGTCCCTGGTAGGGGTGCACCCCTTGAGGCAGGGGTGTACCCCCTGGGTCCCCGAGTAGGGGTGCTCCCCCCAGGGCAGGGGTGCTCCCCCTAGGTCCCCTGGCAGGGGTGCTCCCCCCGGGGAGGGGGTGCTCCCCCGGGGCAGGGGTGCACCCCCCTGGGTCTCTTGGTGGGGTTGCTGCCCCCCGGGGCGGGGGAGCAGGCGGGGTGGGGAGCCAGGACGCCTGGGTCCCCTGGCTGGCCGGCCGGGGGGGCAGCGAGGGGGTCTGGGGGAGCACCTGAAGTGTGAATAACGGGGATAAGCACTGGCGCGGGCTCCCGGAGGCCGTGGGGGGGCTGTGGGGGGCCCCCTCACCCTGCTCCCACCAGCTTCGCCACACCCTACCCTTAGCTTTACCAAGAGCTACGCCGAGCCGCCGCCGGCACTCCCGTTCCCCCCCCCCCTCTAGCTCCCCGAGCCCCCCATGCCGCACACTCCCGAGTTTGGTGTCCGGAGGGGCTTGGCCGGTACAGCCATTCCAGGGCCACCCACCAGCCCTGTACCAGGAGTTCCCAGCTTGCGGGGGGGGGGGGGGGAGTCCCCCCTCAACCCCGGCATGCCGCGGCTGGGTGACGGCTCTCCCCGGGGAGCTCCGGCAGGAAGCCGGACCCATGTGCCGGGGTCAGGAGGGCCTGAGAGTCTCTCGGCCGAAGCGGGGTCAGCCCGTTCCCAGCCTGGCCCCGTCCTCCTGTGCCCCTACTCATATTTGGGGTGCCCCAGCCGGGCTGGGGGGGGGCTGGGGGTAGCTTGGGGAGCCCCAGGAGGAATTGCTCCCCCCCCCGCCTCCCCAGATCCCCCTGCCTGGCCTGCCCGGACAGGCCTCTCCGGCAAGGAGGGTGGGTGCTGCCCCAGGCTGGGGGGGCCCCCCCCCCGGTGCTCTCTGATGTGGCTGCAGTCATCACCCCCCCACCACGCACACACACCTGGCTGTGCCGGATTAACCCTCCACGCGCCGCCGATGATTGGGGTCTGGCTCCCTGCGGAGAGAGGGCAGCACCCTCAACCCTCTCCCCGCTCCCCCAGTTGGGTGCAGCCGGGCTGCGCTTTTAGGGGTGACGGGGGTCTCCCATGGGTGATGGAGCCCTCCCACCCCATGGGGTGCACCCGTGCCGTGGGGTGCAGAGCAGGGCCGGGGGCGGAGGAATGCGGTGAAGGAATCTGGCGGCTGCTGGACCGGACCTTGGGCCCACACAGCTGCCTGGCACCGGGCCGGCCCGGCTTGGCGAGAGGCAGACAGGGGGATGGGGATGCGGCTGCCGTCCCTGGCTGGAAGCACAGAGAACAGCCGGGGTGTCTCCGGTGGGTCCCCACCCGCTGAAGGGTCCCCGCTCGCCTCGCAGCGATGCCCGTGGACGTGCTGCAGACGCTGGGCATGCAGGATGGCCGGGATGGCGTCTCCATCACTGCCGGGATCTGCCCGCAGCGCCCGGGGACCGAAGACCCCGATTTCGCTTTCCATGTGGACAACCGCACCCAGCTCAGCGCACCCACCCGGCAGCTCTTCCCCGGTACGGCACCGGGTGGCCGCAGGGCCGCCGAGCCCATTGCGCGGTGCAAACCGAGCCGCTCCGAGGGCGAGCATCCGCTTTCGGGGTGCAGAACCGCTTCTCGGGGTGCATCGAGGGGGCTTAGCCTGATGGCTTGCTCCCCTTCCTCCCTGCTGCAGATGGCTCCTTCCCCGAGGACTTCTCCATCCTGGCCACGGTGCGTGCCCGGCGCGGAGGACAAGCCTTCCTGCTCTCCATCTACGACGAGCGAGGCGTGCAGCAACTGGGCATGGAGATCGGACTCTCGCCCGTCTTCCTCTACGAGGACCAGGACGGGCAGCCGGCCCCCGAGCAGTACCCCGTCTTCCGCAGGGTCAACCTGGCCGATGGCAGGTGAGTGCCGGGGTTGGGGGACAAGGGGGTCTCTCCGACCCTTCTCGCTGCGACCGAGTCCCGTCTCCGCAGGTGGCACCGCGTGGCGTTGGCCGTGGAAGGCACCAACGTCTCCTTGCTGGTGGATTGCCACCTCCTCGCCACGCTGCCGCTGGAGCGGGGACCTCGGCCCCTCGTTAGCACCGAGGGGGTGATGATTTTTGGGGCCCGCCTCTTGGACGAGGAGGTGTTTGAGGTGGGTCCCTCCCCAAATCCTTGGGCCAGAGCCCCTGGCTGTCCCACAGCACCCTTGCCCTGGTAGTGAGGGGCCCGGGGAAGCGGAGGGCCCAGTTGCCGCAGTCGATAGAGGCCCCGGTTGCACTGGGGGCTGCTCTCTGTCCCCATGGGGTGTCCCCGTCCCCGTGGAGTGACCTGATTCACCTCCCTGCATTCCTGCCTGCTGCAAATGTCAGGGGCCACGGGCAAAGAGGCGGCCCTGAGGCAGCGAGGCGAGTGCGGCTGGCCCCCCCGCTGCCCATTTTGTCCCCAGCAGGCAGACAAGGGTCTCTTTGTTCGCTCGCCACCCCCTGCACCCTCCGCCCGGCCGAGGGGGTGTCGCGCTGGCTTCCCCGAGCCGCCCACGGACCGGCCGGCTGCCGCAGGGCCAGGGCTGGCCACGAGCACCGGCTCTTCCACGCATGTCCGGGGTGTGCGTGGGCACCTGATCTGCCCGGGGCGGGGGGGGGGCAGGAAACCCACTCCCTCGTGCTCCCCCCTTCTCCTTTGCCACAGGGGGATGTCCAGCAGCTGCTGATCGTGGCTGACCCCGAGGCCGCCCGCTCCTACTGCCAGCTCTACATGCCAGGCTGCGACCAGCCCCTGCTCTACCCGCTCCTAGCCCCCTTCCCGGAGGAGGTAAGCACCCAAGCTGGGAAGGGGAAAGGCTGGGGGGACCCTTGGGAACCCCCACCCTGCCGGGCAGCCCGCAGGGATGCTGCCGGGCTTGGTGTCACCATGGGGGGAGCTGCCAGGGCCCCTGACGCCTGCGTTTCTCTCCCACCTCTGGCATCTGCTCTGCCCCTTGCAGAGCGGCCTGGAGCCCACCGCCGCCCCACGTAGGAAGGGCAAGAAGGGAAAGGGAAAGGGCAAGCGCAAGGGCAAGGGCAAGAAGAGGAGGAACAAGGAGCTGCTGGAGCGGCACGAGGCCTCCGTGCCCTCCGTCGTGGCCAGCCAGGTAGAGAGCGTGACTAACCCGCCTCTGCGGCTGCTTAACCCACCCCGGTTAACCCAGCTCTGCTAACCTGCTGCTTGCGCTTGGCTGCGGTGGTCCGCTCCGCACCTCGCAGTGCCCGCCGCCAGCCGTGCCATGGCTTGGCTCCTCATGCTGAGACGGGACAGCCGGGACCTAAATCCGGCTTAAATGCAGAGCGGCTCCGGGCGTGCATGGCCTGAGGCGGACCCAGATGCACCCCAGAGCTGGCAGTGCCTCTGCACGAAGCTCGTGCCGTGTCACACATGGCCTCTTGCATCCGGCGCGACTCCCAGCCTCCTCTTTGCATGGTCTGGGACAAAGCAGGCTGGCTCCAGCCACTCTGGCCCCCGTGGAGCCGGACCTTTGGGTCTGTTGGATGTGACTGCAGGGCTCTGGCCAGAACGGCTCCTCCCCGGGATTCAGGGGAGCCCCGGCAGCCGGCACATCCCCAGCCGATCCCGCTGGCACCTGAGACTGAGCCATCCCCACGGCTCCTGGCCTTGCAGAGCGTGTCCCGGGAGCCGGTGGGGTTCCCCCTGGGTGGAGACGGCGGGGCAGGGCAGGAGGCAGCCCCCCCCCCCCCCCAAGCCTCTACCTTCGGCCCCTTTGGCTCTGGAAATGGGTCACGGCTGCAGCTGGGGACAGCGGCGCTGGCCAAGGGCGGCCCGGGGACGGTGGCCCCTCCTGTCGATGAGTCAGCCTTGGCTGAGCCGGGCCGGAGAGACCCGGCGAGGGGTGGCCGTGCTCCAGGTGCTGCTTAGAGCCAGGGACCGTGCGGCCCCGGCGTTGAAGGGGGGGGGGGGGGGGTGGCGGAACGGCCGCCCCCGCGCCTGGGAGCAGCAGCTGCCGAGCCCTGGCTCGCCTTCCCCTCTGGCCCAGCATCGCTGCGAGCCGGCGGTCCCCGAGGAGCGGGAGTCCCGGTGCCTTGTCCCAAAAGGGGAACGGCTCCGGTGTCCCAAAGCCAGGCAGGGGCTATGGTGGGGTGGGGACATCCTGAGGCCAACCGTGGGCCCCCCCCCCCAGCCAAAAGCAGGGCATCCCCTGGCCCTGCCGGCCTGCGGGACCCCAGGAGGGTCGTGGGCCAGCACCTCCCTCTGCCGCAGCGCTCCCTTCCTCACCCTGCGCCCTTTCCGCATCGCCCAAGGCCAGCGCGCCCACGCCGACGCCGTCCGCGGAGGAGAGCTCCCCGCCGCCTGTCCCCTCCAGCCTTGCCACCACCGTGAGCGTCACCCTGAACGGCACCGACCCCTTCGAGGTAGCACCAGGGCTGGGGCAGGCTGGGGTGGGGGGGGGGGGTCCCCTCCTTTACACCCCCAGCATCTCCCCATCCCTTAGGACACTGGTGAGGAGCTTGTGCTTGAACTTGAGGAGGATGGAGTCGCTGGGGCTGACAGCGCGGAGCTGCCGGGCTACGAGGACTACTACGACGGGAACCCTGCGAGCCGGGAGCGGTTTGGCCCTGCCGAGCGGGAGGAGCCGGTGATCCAGGCTCCCCAGGTAACGCTGGGGATGAGGAGCGGGACCCCCCCCCCCCCAAACTACAGCCGGCCGAGCTGGGGCCGCGGTACGGGGTGCAGGGGCCACGTGGATGGTTCGGAGCCCTTCACCCCAGCCCGGCTCTCGGCCGTTTCTCCTCACCCTGGTGCTTTGCAGGAGCCCAGCTTGAAGGGAGAGAAGGGCGAGCCAGCCATCGTGGAACCGGTGAGTGGGGCACAGCCCCCCCCGGGGACGTGTGGCCCCCAGCCCTCTGCGGCACCCCGGGGGCCACCCATCTGAGACGGTTCGCAGGACGGGGGCTCGCTCTTTTCTCCTTTAGGGTCGGCGATTCGAGGGGCCGCCGGGACCCCCAGGCCCTGCGGTGAGGAGCGAGGGGCTGCTGTGGGGAGGGATTGGAGACGCCAAAGCGTTAACGTGCTTCTGTGTTTTCCGCAGGGGGAAACAGGTCCCCTGGGACCACCGGGGCTCCCAGGGCTGCCCGGGGACCCCGGAGATCAGGTACGGAGCAGACGAGGAAGGCTGTGACGAGGCCAGAGCTGCCCTGCGGCAGGGCTGGGGCTGCAGACGTCCCGGCGGTCCTGCCGGTGCATGCCGGCGTACGCGCGGGGCGATGGAGCTGCAAGCCCTGACCTGACAGCCTGGCTTCTGCCAGCGCCATGACAGCTTATCCCCGGCTTCCCCTCTGCTAGGGTCCCGCGGGACGACCGGGGCTGCCAGGAGCTGACGGGATCCGCGGCCCGGCGGGGACCATGATCATGTTGCCGGTAAGTGCTGGGGCAGGACGGGACCCTCGGGGATCCTCTCCCCTGCTCCCTGCGGAGTCCGGCGGGGGACAGCTCTCTAGGTGACGCGGAGCTGGCTGTCCCCCAGGGCTGGGGTCCGATGGTTCCCCCTGTCCCTCACCCTGCTCTTTCCCCCCAGTTCCAGTTTGGCGGAGACTCCCTCAAGGGTCCCACCGTCTCTTTCCAAGAAGCCCAAGCCCAAGCGATCCTGCAGCAGGCGAAGGTAAGGACCCCCGCGACCAGCCCCCCCTGCCCAGCCTCCCCGCTCCCCCTCACCCCTCTCCTCCCTTCTCTCCCCAGCTTGCCATGAAGGGTCCCCCAGGTCCCATGGGACTGACCGGCCGCCCGGGACCGCTGGTGAGTACGGGGAATGTGGGTGCCACTGCGGGGTGCCCACCCCACTAAGATGCACCTTGTCGGGCACATCTCCGCATCGAGCAAAGCCTCATGGTGGGGTCTCCACGCTCTCCTGTTTTTGTAGGGTCTACCTGGACACCCGGGCCTGAAAGGAGATGCGGGCGACGTGGGGCCACGGGTGAGTCTTGCTCGGCTGGCCTGTGCGAGGAGAGGGCACGCAGGGTTATGCCCCTGGCAGAGATCTGGCAGGCTGCAGGCAAGCCCAGCCCTGACGCCTTCCCCTCTTCTCCATCAGGGTCCCCGGGGAATGCAGGGACCACCGGGGCCGCCGGGGAAGCTGGGCAGACGGGTAAGCTCTGGGGGTTCGAGTTTTGCCTTCTCCAAATGTCCTGGTCCGCTGTCACGTGCCAGGGTGCCCCTTTCCCATCCCCGTCCCAAGGGACTCCGAGCCTCGGGTCCCTTCCCACTCCTTCGATTTGTCTTGCAGGGTCGCGCTGGAGCGGACGGTGCCAGGGGTCTCCCCGGGGAAACCGGACCCAAGGTCTCGTGCATGGGGTGGTATCGGTGCTGGCAGCAGGGTTGCGGTCCGGGATACCCGGGTCTTTGTGCGGCAGGGGGGGGTGACGTGGGCTCAACCTGACGCCTGTCCTACCCCACAGGGTGACAGGGGCTTCGACGGGCTGCCGGGGCTGCCGGGCGAGAAGGGCCACAGGGTAAGTGGGACTGCGCCGTGTCCCCTCCTGCCACCGCCATCCCCACGCCGCCTCACCCTCTCTCTTCTGCAGGGTGACATGGGGAAGCCAGGACCAGCGGGCCCCCCCGGGGAGAAAGGCTCCAAGGTGAGGCCTCTGGGGAGGGACGGGGAAGGATCAGGCCCTGCTGGTGTTGGCGGGATGTGCTCAGCTCCGCTCTGTCCTCTCTAGGGCTCGGACGGCCTCCCGGGACCTCGGGGGCAGCCTGGGGAACCCGTAAGTACCTGCTGCCGGCACCGGGAGCCTGGCCCGGCTTCTCCCCCAGCCCCAGGAGCGGTGGGGGGCAAGCTTGGCCCCCGGCTTTCTCCGTGTGGCTTTTTGGAGGAGAGATTTGGGCACTGGACTCCCCCACCCCGGGGAATATGGGGTGCTGGGGTCAGTGCTGCCATCTGAGCCCCCACTGACCCCTCTGTCCTTGGCCCTAGGGTATGCGAGGCCTGATCGGCTCACGCGGCTCTCCCGGCCTCCCTGGACCACCGGTATGAGAAGACCGCTCCTGCTTGTCTGTCTGTCCGTCCGTCCCCACCTTGGGCCAAGGGGATTTTTCTCTGTCACCCGTCAGCCTGGGCATGGCATCACCCTGACCCTCCCTTCTTCCTCTGCAGGGTGCCAGCGGCATCGATGGAGCGCCGGGGCCCAAAGGCAACGTGGTGGGTGTCAGTGGGGGGGCCCCCCTGGGAGCACCCAGCCCGAATTAACCAGCAAGAGACCGGGATGCTCCAGGGAGGGGGAGGCAGGGCTGGGGTGAGAGCTGCCACGCGCCCTCGTGGGGTGCGGGAGGGTGCACGGAGGTGCAGCCAGGGTCGGAGTGGCACATCCTGGGGTCTGAGAAGGTTTTTTTTCTGCACTAATGGACTTTCTCTGCCCCCCCCCCAGGGAATCCATGGGGAGCCAGGACCCCCAGGACAGCAGGGGAACCCCGGTCCACAGGTACGTGGAGGTGATGAGGGGGCCAGGGGGGTGTCCCCACGGGGCTGGGGGCTCGGGTGCTCCCTCAATTCCTTCCCAGCACCCCGGTCTGTTCTCTCACAGGGTCTGCCCGGCCCCCAGGGCCCCGTCGGGCTGCCAGGGGAGAAGGTGAGTCAGGACTCAGCGTGGACGGGGGGGTCCGGAGCTGCCGAGCAGATGGTGGGGAGCCGCAGGGGTGACCCCAGTCCCTCTGCATCCCCACACGTCCTCCTCTCACCCAGGGCCTGCCGGGGAAGCCGGGAATACAGGGTGTGGCTGGGGCCGACGGACCCCCGGTGAGTACTGGCGAGGGGCTGTGGGGTCACTCCGGTTCCTGGCAGAGTGGGGACCACAGGGCAGCGTCACCGTCCCGGCTCGGGCCTCACGTCTTGTGCGTCCCTTGCAGGGTCACCCCGGCCGAGAAGGGCCAGCCGGAGAGAAAGGCCTCCAGGTAAGGGGCTGATCCTCCCGCTTCGTGCCCTGGGTGGGGGGATAGGGTCCTCTTTCCAAGGGGAGGGTCCCGTTTTTGCTGACTCTCTGTCCCCAGGGCCCTGTGGGTGCCCCTGGACCCGTCGGCTATCCAGGACCCCGTGGGGTAAAGGTAAGCACAGCCTCCCCCTCCGCCGGGCTCTGCCGAGGCACGATGTGGGGGGTCAGGCGGGGTCCCCCGGGCTGGGGTCTCCCCTCCAACCCCTCTGTGTCCCTGCAGGGAGCTTTTGGCGTGCGGGGCCTGAAGGGCAGCAAAGGGGAGAAGGTAAGAGGTGTCGGGGAGAGGGGAGAGCAGGGGATGGGTGTCCTTGTCCCCTGGTGTCTGTGGGTCCCTGGTGTTGGGGGGCACTTGTCCTTGTCCTGAGATAGCTGTGGGTGGGGGGGGGACACCTGGGTTAAAGCTGTGTTGGGATTTGGGGCTCAGCCCCACACTGTGACCCCATCTGGGGCTTGCAGCAGAGCTAACGCAGTCTCAGCCCCCCCAAAATGTGCCTCTTGTTCAGGGAGAAGATGGATTCCCCGGCTTTAAGGGCGACATGGGCCCTAAGGGTGACAGGGTAAGTGGGTTCCCGGGGTGGGGGGGGGTCTCCTCGTCAGGGCTGTGTGGGGTGGCTGCCGGTGCCACGAAACCCCGTGGGGTTTTGCTGGCTGCAGGATTTGGGGTGGTGTGGAGGGGGGATGGAACAGTGGGGGGACACACAGCTCTGTCTGTGGGGACAGCTGGGGACCCGAGGGAGCAGCCCCGTCCCTGCCCCGGCAGCGTGCTCCCCGCACCTCTGTGTTATCGTTCCAGGGTGACCAGGGCCTGCTGGGCCCCCGCGGTGAGGACGGCCCCGAGGGGCTGAAGGGGCAAACGGGTCTCATGGGGGAACCGGGTGCTCCCGGCCCCGCGGGCGAGAAGGTGAGGGGAGCCCTGTGTCCCTGCGTCCCCGTCCCTGTGTCCCTCGTGGCCCACGGCTCAGCTCTGCTCTCTCCCTTGCAGGGCAAGCTGGGAGTGCCGGGTCTCCCAGGCTATCCCGGGCGCCAGGGCCCCAAGGTGAGCACAGGGGATCCTTTGGGATGCCCCCAGGACCCCGGCTGCCTCATCGGCCCCGGGGTTGTCACTTGTCCTCTCTTCTCCTTAGGGCTCCACTGGCTTCCAGGGTCCCATGGGGCTGGTGGGAGAGAAAGGCAAGAGGGTGAGTCAGCCCTGTCGCGCTGTGTCACCCTGTCCCATCCCTCCGGGCTGTTCCCTGGTCCCCGCATCCTGCTCTGCCACCCACTCTGCGAGCCAGAGAGGGGCTGCGTTGAGCTCAAAGCCGGGGAAGGGACCCAGCCCGGTGGCCCTCTCCGTTCCCGTGCTACACGTCCTCTCGCAAACGCGCTTGGGCACGCTCTGTCCCCTCGGGGAGCACGTGGGGGGAGCGTGGGCGAGTGGGGGGCTGCCCCATGCGCTGCTCTCCCCACCACCTCCTCTTTCCCCGCAGGGCAAGGCCGGCCAGGCTGGGCAGACGGGACAGCGAGGGCCCCCGGTGAGTAACCGGAGCCCCGGCCCCGAGCTGGGGGTGACAGGAATCACCCCCTGTGCCATGGCCGGTGACTACGGCAGGGCCAGCTGTATCCCACCCTGACCATCCCGGGGTCCAGCTGCATCCCACCGCAACCATTCCCGGGTGGATTGTATCCCACGGCAACCATCCTAGGGCCGGCTATAACCCATGGCAACAGAGCTTGGGGTCTGCCGTATCCCACGGCAACACGCCTCGCAGCCTGCCAGTATCCCATGGCGATTAGGCTGGAGCCGGTCGTTTCCCACGGCAACCAGACCCTGGGGACCGCTGTAACCCATGGCAACCAAATCCCGAACTTCCGCCTGTATCCCATGGGAACCACCCTGGGGCCAGCCGTGACCCTCCCGGCTCCCTGCCCCACTCCCATCCCGGTCTCCCAAGCTCTCCACCCCGCTTCCAGCCCCGCTCCCTGCCCTGTACCCCCCACTTCCAGCCCCGTCTCCCCTCTCCTCACCCCACTCCCAGCCCCACTCACTGCCCCACACCTTCTCACCCCACTTTTTGCCTCCTGCCTGCACAGGGCCTCCCAGGGGAGCGAGGTCTGCCCGGTCCCACGGGGAAACCCGGCCCAAAGGTAACTGGGAGCCTGGACACAGTGTCCCCGCCGTCCCCCATGTCCCCCTCTCTCCGCTGTGCTCAGGGCCCCTTGGCCGTGGGTGCTGGCAGTGGGTCTGAGGTGGGGTGGTGGGGAGGGTGGGGGTCTTCGCTGCTGCCCTCAGCCTGTTTCTTTCTCCCCAGGGAGATCCTGGCCATGACGGAGCCCCCGGCGCGGTGGGAGAGAAGGTAAGTGGGGGGTGGTTGATGCACAGCAGAGGGGTGTCCTCCTGCAAAGGCACCCCAGGACTGGAAGGGACTGAGCACGGGGAAAACGGGATGCCAGGCATGGGGAGAGGGTCTGGATGCTGTGGGGAAAGCCCCTCTGCCACTGACCGTCGCTTTTTCTCTCCCTTCCACAGGGTCCCCCAGGTCCCCAGGGACCCAACGGCTTCCCGGGCACGAAAGGTCCCCCCGTAAGTGGTGATACCTGCGCGTGGTCCTGCCCTGGTCCTGCCTGTGCTTGAGACGGTGTGGGGGACAGAGTCGGGCTGGCACGTCCTCCTCCTCCTCCTCCTCCTCCTCCTCCCGCTGCGCCCCGTGGGGTGCAGGCAGCAGAGGGGAGAGCCCAGCTACGCAGCCCGTATCCCCCACCCCGTTACCTCTGCTCCTGCCCAGGGTCCCGCCGGGAAGGACGGCTTGCCAGGACACCCGGGACAGCGTGGCGAGCCGGTGGGTCCCCTGCCACCCTTGCCGAGGCCGGGGGGGGGGGGGGATACCTGGCAATACCCAGCGTTAACCCCTCGCTCTTCTTCTCTGCAGGGCTTTCATGGCAAAACCGGCCCCCCCGGCCCCACGGGGGTGGTGGGACCCCAGGTGAGTGCCGGGGCTGGAGGCAGGAGGGGTTTGTGTTGAAGCCAGCCCGGTGGGATGGAGGGACCCCCAGATGCTCACCCCGCTCTCTCCCCGCAGGGTAAATCAGGCGAGACGGGGCCCGTAGGAGAGAGGGGGCACCCAGGCCCCCCCGGCCCTCCCGGGGAACAGGGCCTGCCCGGAGCTGCTGGTCGAGAAGGAGCCAAGGTAGGAGCCGCGCCGGGGGTCCCACTGCTCACCCGGACCACCGCAAGCCTGAGCTAAGTGGGGCTGGGTCCCCTCTGAGCTCTGCAGGGCGTGAGGGCTCTCCCCGGCTTGGTGGGGACGGAGCAAAGCTCTCTGCTATTCCTCTCCACCTTGCAGGGTGACCCTGGCCCCGCTGGCATCCCCGGTAAGAGCGGCCCCCCAGGCATCCACGGCTTTCCCGGCGTACGGGGGGCACCCGGAGAGATGGTCAGTGTTGTCCCAGGCTTGGACACAGCCTGTTATGGTCCTCGGGAGAGGGGAGTAGGCTCCTTTCTAACCGTCTTCCCTGCCCTCTGACAGGGTCCGCCTGGCCTGAAGGGTGGGGAAGGTCCCCCTGGTCCCCCTGGACCCACGGTGAGTACAAAGCATCGTGACATTCGAGGGCTTATCCGGAGTTTTGGGGTTTCCCTTGGAATATATATACTCCTTGGGGAACAATTTTGCCAGCCTGCTTAAAATTCTCATTGATAAAGAGAAGGGTTTCTTTGGAGAGGAGGAAGACTGCCGGGGCCTTCTTCCCTCCACCCCGCTTCTCTCTTCTCCCCAGGGTTCTCCCGGAGAGCGAGGTCCCACGGGGCCTGCTGGTGGCATTGGACTGCCGGGCCGGGGGGGTGCGCAGGGCCCCCCCGGTCCCATTGGCGAGAAGGGCTCCCCGGTAGGTGCGAGAGGGTGTGTGGGGTGAGGCAGGAGGTGTGGGGCAGCACTAGGACAAGCTGTGTCTCCCGTGGGTCCCAGCCAGCCTTGCTCTCAGCCCTTCTCCTTCCTGCCCGCAGGGTGAGCGAGGTCCCATGGGTCCGGCTGGGCATGACGGGATCCAGGGCCCCGTGGGGCTACCGGGCCCAGGCGGACCTCCCGGCCCTGCCGGAGAAGATGGGGACAAGGTAAGTCAGGGGGGACACGAGTCAGCACCTCCAGCAATGGCTCCTTGTCATTTCACTACTAGGAACGTACCCCGAGACGGGTGCTGGGGACAAGTCCCCTTGCAGAGGGCACGTCCCAGGGCTGAGGGACCTTCGGGATGGGGCAGGTTTCCCCTCTGGCTTCCCGGGAGTGGGGATTCCCCGGTCGGCAGCGGGCTGTTGGTCCTGGCAGGCTTCCTTGGCACTGCTTCCCAGGTGGTGGCAGGTTTCCCCGGTGCTGGGATTTCCTTGGCCGTGGCTCCCCAGCCATGGCAGCTTTCCCTGGCTGCCAGCACTCCCTCCTCGCCGTCTCTCGCCGGCCGCCGGCTCTCACCGTCTTCCCTTTGCGGCAGGGCGAGATGGGGCTTCCCGGACAGAAGGGTAGCAAAGGCGACAAGGGCGAGGCGGTGAGTGCCGAGGGACTGCTCTGCCTGGGAGGGGTTCTCCGAGGGGCAGAGCGGCTCCGGGAGCAGGGGGGAGATGGGAGCAGTGAGGCGGGAGATATTTGGGAGCTACCCTAACCCTATATGGGTGCTCCTGTCCCACAGGGCCCCCCGGGACCGACAGGAATCCAGGGACCCATTGGGCACCCTGGCCCGGCGGTGAGTAGCTGCGAGCACCCTTCCCACCCTGTTTATTCCCTCTGCTGAACCCCACCTTTTCCTCTTGGCTCCCTTCCCTGCCCTTCCCACCCCACACATTGAGGTTTCTGTGGGGCAGACGGCGCTGACCCCAACCTCTCCCTTTGCAGGGAGCCGACGGGGAGCCGGGACGCCGCGGGCAGCAAGGGATGTTTGGGCAGAAAGGAGATGAGGGATCGCGGGGTCACCTTGGCCTAAGCGGCCCCCCTGGCCTGCAGGTAAGGAGCGGAGAGGGATGAGATGGGGTTTGCCAGGCTGGAGGGGACGAGGGACACGCGGCTCCAGGTTCTGCGCAGCCTGCCTGGGCCAGGGCACCCTCTGCCTTGCCTGAGGGGCTTCTGGACCCCCCCCGGGCTAAGCTGTGATCCCCTCAGGGCATGCCGGGCCCACCGGGAGAGAAAGGCGAGAACGGAGACGTTGGCCCCATGGTAAGGAAACCCTGCGTTCATCCCGTTCTGCGTGCCCACCGCTCCCCCTCCGCCTCCTTCTGCCCCGTCTCCAGCTTCCCGCATCTCCCTTTCCCATGGGAGCTGCACGGCTCAGCCGCCCTTTGCAGTCTGATCCCTCTCTGTGCTTCCCACAGGGCCCCCCCGGCGCGCCGGGACCCCGTGGGCCGCAGGGACCCAGCGGTGCCGAGGTGAGTACAACCCTGGGGGGCTCGGCGGGGGCTGCTGGAGGCAGGGACTTCCCCCAACGTGGGGACCCCCCATCCTCTTGCCTTTAGGGTCCCCAGGGAATGCTGGGCGGCGTGGGACAGCCGGGTGCCGTGGGAGAAAAGGTAAGCCCACGTTTGGGAGGGTGGCGTGGGTCTCGGTCTGGGTGCTGGGGCTGGGCAGAGCTGCCCGCGCCACCCAGCACCCGGCAGCATCTATCCCGTTGTTTTTCTGTCACCCAGGGTGAGCCGGGCGAAGCGGGAGATCCCGGAGCCCCGGGGGAACCCGGACCACCTGTGAGTATCGCAGAGGGGAACAGGGTGTTCTTTTCGGGACAAGACAAGGAAAGCGGGGACCAGATCCTGCTCTCGCCGGCCGCGGAAAACACAGGCAGAGCTCCTGGTGAACATTTTACTGCCCAAACTGCCCCTTCCCTGCTCTAACGTGACACCCCCCCCTGCCCTCCCCGTCCCTCCGCAGGGTGTGAAAGGAGACGTGGGGGAGAAGGGAGACGCGGGGCAGTCGGGAGCGGCTGGACCCCCTGGCAAGAAGGGCCCGCCAGGAGAGGATGGAGCCAAAGGCAACCTGGTAACCTCCGCAAGCGCGGAGAGGCAGGAGGGTGCTGCCCCGAGCCCCCGCATCCCCCCCAGTCGCCCTGCAAACACTAATCCCCGTCCCTGCCTCTGCTTTCCCAGCACGCAGAAGGTCTGGGACTCCCTCCCAGTCTCACGCTCGTGTCCCCTTCTCTCTGCAGGGTCCCGTCGGTTTCCCTGGTGATCCCGGTCCCCCCGGAGACCCCGGCGTGCCAGTGAGTAGCCCCTACTCGCCCCTTAGAGGGGTCGCAGAGCAGAAGCAGCCCCATTCCTGGGGTTTCCCCAGGGCTGGAGCCAGCCCCCACGTCCCCCACGGCGCTCCGGTGTCACCCACTGCCTCGCTGCCATCACCCTGGGGTGGTGATGGGGTTGGGAGGTGCCAGGACACCGCGGTTCTCTCCCCGCTCCGCCTCACCGGTGCTGCCCGGTGTCCCGACAGCCCGGGGGTGGGCTGGGGGGCTCGGCGAGGTGAGTGCTCACCCTCCCGTGTGTCACAGGGCCTGGACGGAGCTGCTGGAGAGAAGGGCGACAGCGGGGACCCCGGTCTGCCGGTGAGTGGGGCAGCTGGGGGGGGTATCACGGCTGCAAAATGGGGGTCGCATTCCCAGCGGGACCACCCTAGGCTGGGGGGGGCTCGAGGGGCTCTAACTGAGCTGGGCTGCTTCCCGGGGCTCTTACGCACCCCTCGCTCTCCACGCTTCCCCCAGTCCCGGCTGTGGGAGTCTTCCCTCACCCCAAATTCCCACTGGGTTTGTTTCAGGGTCCGCCAGGCGCATCAGGGGAGCCAGGTCCCCCGGGTCCCCCCGGACGGAGGGTGAGTAGGGGAAGGGCGAGGGTGAGATGGGGAGGGACAGCGCGGGGTGAAGCGGGACTGCGAGCGGGGTTGGCCCGGACCGACGCGTAGCTCCTGCTGTCTCTTGTCTCCTCGTCCAGGGACCCGTGGGACCGATGGGGCGTGAGGGCCGTCAGGGCGAGAAGGGTGCCAAGGTGAGCGGCGGCCGGTACGCCCCAGGGCTCCCCAAACCCACTCCCCCCTCCAGAAGTCTCCACCAGCCTGGGGCAGGACCAGACCCCCCCCACCCAGAGAGGTGAGGCTGGGTCCCAAGGGGTGCCACCCTCAGCTCTGTCTGTCCTTCTGTCCCCAGGGACAGCCCGGCACAGAGGGGCCACCCGGGAAGACGGGCCCCGTGGGGGCACAGGGGCCGCCGGGACGGCCGGGCTCTGAAGGCCTGCGTGGGATTCCCGGCCCTGCCGTGAGTCGGGGGCTGCGGGGAGGACATTCCCGTGCCGCTGCGGGGCTCCCCGTGTCCCCCAAGCCCTGGCCAGCTGCACCCAAGGGACGTCCCCTCGGGACACGATGGCCGCAGCCTGGGGGGGGGTGTCACAGCTTGGG
The DNA here is from genome assembly GCF_018139145.2 of Gymnogyps californianus. Classification (NCBI taxonomy): domain Eukaryota; kingdom Metazoa; phylum Chordata; class Aves; order Accipitriformes; family Cathartidae; genus Gymnogyps; species Gymnogyps californianus. Next base: position 544,593 of record NW_026114290.1, on the reverse strand, counting down.
AGGGGTGTTTTGGGGGGAGCTCAGCCTTGGGCCCCTCTCCCACACCGAGTCTTTTGCAGGGTGAACAAGGTCTCCTGGGGGCTCCGGGACAAGCGGGACCACCCGGCCCCTTGGTAAGTGAGGGTGAGCGAGCCCTGGGCACGGGTGATCTGAGCTGGGCAGGGTCCAGGGTGCGTGACGCCCTCTTGGCCTCTTGCAGGGTCCCGTGGGTTTGCCTGGCCTCAAGGGAGACCCCGGCCACAAAGGAGATAAGGTGAGATGAGGTGACGGTCGGTCGTGCAGGAGCTGGGGTCCCTCACCCCTGACTCGTCCCCGAGCCCCCCCTGGTCCTGGGGAGGGGGCTGTCTGACACTGCCCTTCGCCCCCAGGGCCACGCTGGACTGATTGGGCTCATTGGACCGCCGGGAGAGATGGGGGAGAAAGGAGACCAGGGGCTCCCGGGCATCCAGGGCCCCCCGGGACCCAAAGGAGACCCTGTGAGTATTTGGTGTCTCCCCTGAGCTCAGGGGCTGGGTGAACGTGGGGGGAGACGAGGTACAGGGACTGATGGGGTGCAGCCCCCTCGAGCACGGGGCTGATGCTGTCTCTTTACCCACAGGGTCTGGCTGGCCCCACTGGCCCCACTGGGCCCCCCGGCCCCCCCGGGCTCTCGGTGAGTATCTGCCTGCGCCGTGTGGGCTCACCAAGGGTCTCCTGCCTGCCCTTAACTCCCCCGCAGACCCCTGGGGGCTTTGTCCCCGGGAGGGTGAGAGGGACAGGGGGGAGCCCGAGCCCCAAGGAGGGGTTGGGGGATCACTGCCGTGGGATCCCCGCGTGCCCGCCCAGTGCCCCTCTCCTCTTTTCTCTTCCCCGCAGGGACCCTTGGGCCAGAAGGGCTCCAAAGGCTCACCGGTGAGTGCTGGGCAGGGACGGGGACGGGGACGGGCAGCTCCTAATGTGCTCCCAGGGGAGAACCCGGGGCCCGTTGCAGGGAGCAAGTGCTGCGGTGCCGAATCCTCTTCTTTTGCAGGGTGCTCTGGGTCCCCGAGGTGACACAGGCCCTCCCGGTCCCCCGGGACCACCGGTGAGTAAGGGATGCTCTAGACAGACACCACTTCATGTCTGTCCCATCCCAGGAGGGTTCTGGTGTCCCCAGACCCCTCTCATCCTGCCGCCTGGCCCCCGCCTCTGCCGCTCTCACCCCTTCATCCCTCTCTGTCACAGGGCCGCCCAGCCGAGCTGCTCGAGCCGCTGCCCTCGAGCCGGAGCAGGAGGCACCGGCGGGCAACCGAAGGGGTTCCGGGGGAGCAGAGAGCCCCCCTGGATTACGAGGGGCTGGAGGAGGTGTACGCGTCGCTCAGCTCCCTGCGCACCGAGGTGGAGCAGCTGAGACAGCCCCTGGGCACCCCCGAGAGCCCCGCGCGGGTCTGCAGGGAGCTGCAGCTTTGCCACCCGCACCTCCAGGACGGTGAGGTTTTGGGGGGCCAGTTTGAGGGAGAGGGGACACCAAAACCCCCTCCGAGGGAAGGGGGGGGACTTTATAACACGCCAGGCAGTGCCCGTGCGGCGTGTCCCTTGGCCAGAGCCAGCGGGGAGCCGGACCGTCTATCCGTCTGTCTGTCCTTCCTGCCCTCCTTCCCAGGCGAGTACTGGATTGACCCCAACCAGGGCTGCTCCCGAGACGCCTTCCGGGTTTTCTGTAACTTCACAGCCGGCGGCGAGACCTGTCTTTTCCCCGATAAAAAGTTTGAGGCTGTGAGTTTGAGCGAGGGCAGAGAGGATCTGGGTGTCCAAACCCGCCCCCCAGCAGGGCTCCCCGGCAGGAGGGGGTGTCACGATGGAGGCAATTTGGGGCTCCCTTTTCCCCATGCTCTGTGGGGCCGGGGGGTTGGAGAGGCTTCACCCCCGACACCGTCTCTGTCACCCCCAGGTCCGACTGGCCGCCTGGAACAGGGAGAAGCCGGGGACGTGGTACAGCACCTTCAAAAGGGGCAAGAAGGTGGGAGCGTGGGAGCTCCTCGTGCTCCGGCCTGGGGTGGGGGACCCCCTACGCGGTGTCACCCCGGCCCCTGGGCAGGCGGGTGTCTGGGGCTCAGCCCCTGTCCTGTCCTCCCCGCCCAGTTCTCCTACGTGGACGCGGACGGGAACGCCGTGCCCGTGACCCAACTCACCTTCCTCCGTCTCCTGAGCGCCAGCGCCCGCCAAAACTTCACGCTGAACTGCCAGCACGCTGCCGCCTGGTACGACGCCCGTGCCGGCACCTTTGCCCGTGCCCTGCGCTTCCGCGGGGCCAACGAGGAGGAGCTGGGGTACAACCACCCGGCCGCCCCCATCCGTGCCCTCCACGACGGCTGCCAGGTGAGCCCCTGAGCCCCCCGACCCCACATCTCCTTCCCCACCGCCTACATCCCCCCCATCGCTCGTCCCAGCCGGCGTACGCCGTACCCGGCCTCCCCATATGCCACATTTGCCGCCTTCCCGCAGGGACGCCATGGCCAGGAGCGGACGGTGCTGGAGGTGACCTCGTCTCGCGTCGAGCGGCTGCCCCTGACCGACGTAGCCGTCGTTGACTTCGGAGACGCCAACCAGAAATTCGGTTTCGAGCTGGGACCCGTCTGCTTCATGGGCTGAGCGCGGCCCCGGACAGCGCGCGGGGAGGGACGGCTTGAGGCGGGGGGGGGGGGGGGGATCTCCGCTTTCTCTGCCGCCCCCCGCGCCAGGGACAGTGACCCAGGGCCTGCTCTGGCATACTCAGGACTTGGAGCCGCCGCAGTGCCATCCCCTCCTGCCCGTACGGCCCCCCCCCTTATTTATACTACCGGCTCCCCGGGTTGGAGGGGGGGGGGGAAGCTGGGGCAGGGCGCCCCAGACTGTAGGGAGGGGGTTCGAGCCAGCCCCCTCCCCGTGGTGCTACAACGCTCCCCGAGAGCCCCCTTAGTGAAGCACTGGACGTGCCCTCGGCACGGCAACACCGCGAGCCCCATCCCGATGCCTGCGGGGACCGAACGGGCCCGGATCCAGCCCCCTCCCCGGCCGCCACGGAGCCGATGTCCCCGTGCCAGGCCAGGACATGACTCGGGGGGGGGGACACTCGGTGGTGGGTGTTAAACCTCCTCCTTCACCCCTCTAATGCTCTGCCCCCTCCTTGGGGGGAGCGGGTGGTGGGGGGAGCCCCCCTACTCCTTGGGGGGGATCGCCCCAGCTCCCGGCAGAGCCCGTCCCACGTGGCGGAGGGGACGTGGGGAGGTTGGGACAGGGCTGGGGCCGCACGCGAGGCTCGGCCCCGGTCCCGGTGCCGTTGCAGTTACTGTACGATAAACCGACTGTATCGAAACCGTCTCCCACCCCGAATCCTTGCCGATTGCCATGGAAACGGGCAGCCTTTGCGGGACGGGTGGGGGCTGCGCACCCCAACCCCGGGGTTCGTGGCACCCTGAGGCTGCCGGCCTCGTGTCCCCACTTGCACGAGGGTGTGCGAGGCCACTGCACGTGGGGATTTGGCTTGGGCACGTGCCCGCTGCCAGCCCCTCCTGCCCCCCCCCCCCCGCCCCGAGTCCCAGAGAGCTGCCCCCACCCTGGGGACCCATCGCTGTGTCCCCATGGGGCGGTTTGGGGGGGGGTCCGGGAAGGCTCTGTCCCCCGGGGGGCTGCGAGGGCAGGGTTGGCACTGGGCACCAGTGGCGGCTGGACCCGAGCCCAGTGGGACCCAGGCATCCCGGCTGCCCCCCACTCCCCAAACCTCCATCCCCAGGGACCCCGGAGAGGGGACCCGGGGCAGGAGAGGGGACCGGGGGGCTGCCCCCCCAAACCTCCATCCCCAGGGACCCCGGAGAGGGGACCCGGGGCAGGAGAGGGGACCGGGGGGCTGCCCCCCCAACCCTCCATCCCCAGGGACCCCGGAGAGGGGACCCGGGGCAGGAGAGGGGACCGGGGGCTGCCCCCCCAAACCTCCATCCCCAGGGACCCCGGAGAGGGGACCCGGGGAGGGGAGAGGGGACCGGGGGCTTCCCCGGCGAGGGGACCGGGTGTCCCGCTGCGCACCCCGAGCATCCCTGCGGCCGGGCTGCCGGTACCCCGGGGGGGGGGGGGGATGCTCGGTCACCTCCCTCCCTCCCTCCCTCCCGGCTCGGCTCGGTCCAGCCCGGTTCGGTTCCGCCCAGCTCAGCCCGGTTCGGTTCCGCCCAGCCCGGCCCGGTCCGGTCTGACCGGGAGCCTCTAGCTTTTTCTATACCGGGCTCACCGCCCCCTGCACCGGGCCGGTGCCGCGGCTGCAGCCGGTGACGGCGGGTCCCGCTCGGTAAAGCGACGGGGCCCGACCGGGGCGGGGGCGCGGCGTGGACAAAGGCGGCGGCGGCGGCGGCGGCGGCGGCGGCGGGGCCCGGCCGGGGGATGCGGCTGCGGCGGCGCTGAGCGGTTGCGGCTCCGGTAGCGGTGGGCTACGACCCCGGCCCGGTGAGGCTCCGGTAACGGGCAGAGGTAGGGCGGCCCCGGTGGGATCCGTGCCTGCAGGATGCGCTTCTTCCCCGGCCTCCTCTTCCTCCTCTCCGCCGGTTCCCCCGCGATGCAGGTAAGGGCGGGCGGGGGCGCCGCGGAGCGGGGAGGGGGGGGGGGGGGGGGGTGTCGGTTCGGGGGGGGGGCCGGGCGGTGCCCTCAGCTTCCCCCGGGGATGCCCCTTTGGCACCGGGGCCGGTGGGGATGCCAAGACCTGCCCTGGGTGTGTCCCCAGGATGGGGACCCCGGGGGACCCCGAGCACCCCAAGGCACCCACTGAGGGATGCATTCGGGGGGGGGGGGGTCTGGGTGTTTGCGGGTGGCACTCGAGTGCTGGGCTCCTTCCCGCACCCAGGGTGGGTGCTGGGCTTCACCCCGGTGTCCCACCACCCTCCCGGCCTTGGGGGTCCGGGGTTGCCCGTGGCCACCCACCTGGGTGCGGGGACGGTGGCATGCCCCCTCCCCGGACACCCCTGGGGGGTGCCCGGACTGAGGTGGGGGATGCCGGGGCCCTCGCCCTGTGCCAGCGCAGTGGTGGGGACACGTGGGTGATGGGTGGCTCTGGCGGGACCAGTGCAGGAGCGCTTTCACACGTGGCCACCGAGGACGAGGGAAGGCAACGGCCTGGATCCATCCCGCCTCACCTGGGCCGTGCCATGTGCCCCCCCCCCGGGCTAGCCCCCGACGCTGGTGTGGACGTGGGGTGCTGGCTGTCCCCACCCTGGGGGACACCGTGGGGTTGTGGGTGGGTCCAGGCCAGCCTGGGGGGAGCAGGCACCCATGGGTGCACCCCGGCAGGGCTTGGGGCTAGCGCCAGCTCTGTGCCGGGATGAGCTGCCCGTGGCGGGGGGACAGACGGGTGACTGGGGTCCCCTGAGAGCAGCCACCACAGCAGCACCGGGAGGGACCAGCTCCCTCAGAGCCAGCTGCGCTCCAGCTGTGCCCGGCACCGCCGGGGCGGTGGCAGCTGCCTGGGCGCCCGCCAAAGCGGGTGTCACGGGCTTGTGCGCCGTGTCCCAGCAGGGCCGGGGACAATGTGGCTCCACCACCCGCCTCCCTCCGCCCAGTGCCACCGGGGATGGCGCCGTCCCAGCACCCGCGTGCCGGCGGCATCCTTGTGCCGGGGCGGAGGTGGCGAGGCGGGAAGGTCCCAAGGGGCGAGACCGCGAGGACGTAGTTCTGTGTCCCTGTGCCCCCCTCGTACCCTGGGGCTGCCTCCGTCCTCCAAACCGCCTCGGCCCATCCCTGGGTGCCAGCTCCGGGGCCACGGGAGGTCACCCCGCAACGGCTGCCGCAAGCCACCGTGAGGACAGGGCCAGTTCAGGGGTCTCCTGCGGTGGCCCCGGCTCCTCCCCGCAGCCCCACAGCCCCGGCTTTGGCAGCACCCGGGGCCCGTGGGTCAGCGGCTGGAGCCGTGTGCCGGGCCTGGCGTTATTTGCAATTAAGCTGTTCGTTATGAGTAGCTGGCCCTGCTGAATATTCAGTGGCGGTTGTGCAGCCTGTTGAATATGCATGAGCTGAGGTTGCTAGGCTGGGGGCTGCGTCGGCCTGGCTGGGTCTTCCCTGCAGCCGCTTAGCCGGGGGGTGCTTTTGTGGGGTGCTGGGGTGATGCCGGGGCTGAACCAGGGCCAATTTGGGGCAGGAATTATGTCCCCGCCCTGCCCGAAATGTGGCCCTGCCACCACCCTGCTCGTGTCCCCAAGCTGCAGGTGATGAGGCTGGGGTGGGACCCCAAACCAGTCTCCTTTTGTGGGTGCTACCTATCCGGGGGGGGCTTGTCCGGGGCAGGGACGGGATGTGGGGACCCGGCTGGGGATGGCTGGGGTCCGGGGAGCTCTGGGGGGCCTTGGTGTTCACAGCAGCATCCAGATCTCCCCCTTTCCCCCCCCCCACCCCGGCAGGGTTGGGTTTGGGGGTGGGAGCGTGGCCCCACCGAGGCCCCGCTGCATCAGCACCTCGGTCCCCAGCACCGTGCTCGACCCCACCTAACGAGCCGGAGTTAATGAGCTATTTGCAGGCGGATTCCTGGTCTGGGCTGGAAAGGAACGCTGCAACGGAGAAAGGAAGAGGTGGGGAGGAGGTTGGGGGGTCACAAGGGGGTCTCCCCTGTCCCCCTGCGCTGCCCTGGCTGTGCAAAGCCCCCCGGGTGAAGCTGCCCACCCGGCGTGCCGGTGACACGCTCGCCCCGTGAGTGTCCCCAAGGGAGCTCGTGGCACGCAGGGCTCGTGGCAGCTGGGAGATGGCGGGGTTTGGAAGCCCCATGGCTGTGGGGTCAACCTGCCCCCCCCCCCCAAATGGATCCTTAATGTGGCAGCTGCTCTGCGGCCAGAGCGTGGGGACACCCATCTCTTGGGTGGCGGCTGCACCCAGCGTGGATCCCCCGTGGGGCCAGATCCCCACTTTGGGGATCCCTGGGCACTTAAGGGGGGGTCTCAGAGGTGAGCACCCACCCTTCAGTCCCTGCCGGGGCCTTCCCCACCTACCAGGGCCTTGTCCCTGGGGACACAGGGACAGTTGTCCCTGCGGGTGCTGCCCTGTCCCCTCCACCGTGGTGGCCGAGCCGGTGTCTGTGGCGCAGAGCCCAGAAGCACCCCGAAACCCGCGGCGTGGGGGGGACCGTGGGGAGGCGGGGGCGGTTTTGGGTGGGTGTGGGCTTTCCCCGTGGTTACCAGCGTGGGAGCCTGTGCTGTGCGTGTCCATCCCCACGCGGTGGCACTGTGTGACCGTGGCACGGGAGATGGAGGCAAAAACAGGGCGAGGATGCTCAGAGCCTCGGGGGTGCCATGGGGGCTCAGGGTGGGCACCCACCGGCAGAGCTGCTGAGAGGGTTTGGGGGGTCCGGGGGAACCCCAGGGAGCTCGCTGCTGTGGGGATGGGGCGCGCTGGGGGAGGTGGGGGGCCATGGGGGGGGATCGCATCCTCCCGGTCCCCGCAGCCGTGGGTCACGGTGAGGATGGAGATGAGGATTTGGGGTGTCGGGGGGGGGGGGCCTTGTGGGGCCTCGGTGGGGGCTGGGGGGCTGGGCCCGGGGTGATGGGTGCTCGGGGGGGGCTGCAGCCTCCAAAGCAGGCTGGGGGTGCGGAGCTCGCTGATACTGGTACCAGGGTAAGGGAGAGCTGGGGTCTCCAGGGCTCCCGCTCCCCCAGACCAAGTTTCTCCGGGGGTCCTGCTCCCCTAAACCGGTGGTCTCCAAGGGTCCTGCACCCCACATCAGGGATCTCCAGGGGTCCTGCTCCCCCAAACCGGGGGTCTTTGGGGTCCTCCTGCCCCAACCCGGGGGTCTCCAGGGATCCTGCTCCCCCAAACCAGGGGTCTCCGGGGGTCCTGCTCCCCCCAAACCAGGGGTCTCCAGGGATCCCGCTCCCCCCAGACCAGGGGTCTCCAGGGGTCCTGCTCCCCAAACCGGGAGTCTTTGGGGCCCTCCTCCCCCAAACCAGGGGTCTCCAGGGATCCTGCTCCCCCAAACCGGGAGTCTTTGGGGTCCTCCTCCCCAAACCAGGGGTCTCCAGGGATCCCGCTCCCCCCAACCCGGGGGTCTCTGGGGGTCCTGCTCCCCCCAGCCAGGGCCATGCTGGGCTGCTCCGAAGGGAGCTGGGTTGGATGGTGCTGTACCGTACCGGGTGAAACCATCCCGAACCGAGACCGGTCCGAACGGTGACGGGCAGATCCGCCCTAAACCGGGGCCGTACCGGGCTGGCCCGGGGCCAACGGCGCCGACGTCACTCCGAAGCGGCGCCGGCTCCGTTATAAAAGCAAACCCGGCGCGGAGGAGCTCCGCAGGCGGCGGGGGTGGTGCGGCCGGTGCGCGGTTCAGCCCCGGTGGGCACCGGCACCGGGGGGTGGTGGTGGGGCGGGGGGGGGGGGGGGGTGATGGGCATGCGGCGGCGACGGCGGCGACATGACGGTGCCGCTGCTGAAGATCGGGGCCGTGCTGAGCACCATGGCCATGGTGACCAACTGGATGTCCCAGACGTTGCCCTCGCTGGTGGGGCTCAACGGTACCGCCGTGTCCCGGGCCGGTACCTCCGAGAAGATCGTGAGTCGGCCCGGTACTGGGGAGGGGAGCACCGGGAAATGGCGGGGGGGGGGGGGGTGCGGGTACCGCGGGAGGTGGGGGGGGGAGTCGGGGGATGCCCGGGCTGCGGCGCGGAGCTGCGCCACCGGTACCGGTACCCGCCGGGCTCGGGAGGCACCGGGATGTGGCACGCCGGGACACCCCCCTCCCCTCGTCTCCGTCCCCCCCCGGACATGGGGACCCCCCTCCGCCTTCCCCTGGGCACCTCCCCGTTCATGGGCACCTCTCCTGGGCAGGGCGCACCGGGGACACACCCCCCCACCCCGACACGGGGACCCCCCCCTCTGCTTTCCCCCTGGGCAGAGGAGCCCCCCCTCCACCGGGGATTCCACGGGCATAGGGACCCCCTCCCCGGGCAGGACACACGGGACCCCCCCGGGGTGTGGGGATCCCCCCTCCCTGCCTTCCCCTCCCCCGGGCAGGGCGCACTGGGGACGCCCCCCATGGGGGCTGGTCTCGCCGGGGAGCCTGGGGCTGGGGTCGCCCAATGGAGGAGACCCCCGCGGGGGAGTTGGGGGGCTCCTGACCCCCCTTTCCCCCAATAGACCCGAGCTGGGCAGTTCCCGGGGGTGGGGTGGAGGGTCTGGACCCCCACAGGGCCCTGCTGCTGCCCCCCCCCCCCCCAACCAGGGGGGCTCTTGGCCAGGGGAGGTGGGTGAGCCCCCGGTTCGCAGGACCCTGGGGAGCTGGTGGCTGTCTCCAGGCTGGGTGCTTCCCCCCCCCCCCCCAGGCAGGGACACCCCAAATTTCCCCTGGGTTCTCTGGGCTCCGGCTGGCGTCAGCCCTTCGGTGCAAACCCCTGTGAGAGCGGGGCTGGGCGGGCGGCGTGAAACAAGTTAGGAGCCGGGGGGGGGGGGGGGGGGGGTGATGCTGGGGCTTTTTGGGGGGGCTGCAATGGCAGCGACAGGGCTGGGCCGGGCTCTGGGTGATGCCGCAGGCGCGGGCGAGCCCCCAGGGAGGGCTGGGCTGCGTGGTCGGTGCCGTGGGGCCTGGCTAGTGCCCAGCCGTAGCCGGTAATGCCGGGGGGGGGGAGACACACCGTGATGGGGGGACCTTTGTGGTGAGAAAACCCCTCCGGTAGCCGGAGCCTTCTTGCGTGGAATGGGGCACCCCGTTTGGGGAGGCCGTGGTGGGGAATCCTACCAAGGTGGGTGCTTCGTGCTATTGCCAGCGCCGATCTCGGTTGGGGTGGGGGGGTGGGGGATGATCTGGTTTGGGGGTGTTCGAGGAAGAAGCTGGCACAGCCCATCTGGAGCCTGCCGTCAGCTGGGCTGGCAGACGTGCCGCCCGCCGGCAGTAGCCGACCGGCTTTGTGTGCCATCCTCCCCGCTCCCGGCAGCGAGTGCCCCGGGCCCCCCAGAGCTGCCGGCAGAGCCGTTGGGGGCTCACTGGGCTGCTCCCCCCACCTTGGCTCTGCCCTGGGCTGATGCCGGTGCCAGCCGCGAGGGTCTTGCCCCACTGCCCTCAACCCGTTCCGTAGGGATCCTTAAGGATCTTTTTTGGGGTACCATTCCCAGCCAGGCTTCTGCGGAGGATGAGTGCAGCGGCCTTCGTCACCGCAGCCCTACGTGTGGTGGCTGGGGTCTCACCGGGCATCACCAAATAGGCAATCATGTTGCAGGGCAATTAGCGGCACTCGGGGTAAAGCAGGCGCTGCTCTACAATAATTGGCTCGTCATTAGTCACTCTTTGGTGTTCGTTGTAAAATCATTAATCACCGGGAAGGAGCGCTGCTAATGCGGCTGTAATGGGCTGGCGCAACCGCCCACGGGAGCCGCCGGGACGGCATGCCGGACCGCAGGGTGCGAGGGGCCGCCGGCGCAGCCGTGGCAGGGAGCTGGCGCGCTGGTTGCGAAGCTGATCTCCCGCCTGGGTTTAGCAAGGCAACGCTTTTCCCCTGGGTGTTGAAATGAGCCGGGCTTACCCAAAAGCCGGTGCTCACCTCCCCAGCTTCGGCTCCCGGCACGGTGATCCCCGGCGCGGCCTTTCACCGTTGTTCGGGGACTCTCGAAGCCCCTTTCTAGAAAACAGCGGTTCCTTTTCTGCTCCGAGGTCCAGAGCCGGATTCACCCAGCCCAGGCCCGGGTGCTCCCATCAGCTCGGCCCCATGGGACGCTGGCCCTTGGGGACACCGGCACTGTGGACCCTGGCACTGGAGCAGGCAACGGCTCTCGACTTGCCGTGGAGGAGCAGCACCGTGCTCCGGCCGGCCACGGGGAGAGACCGGAGCATCCTCTGCAGCGGCTCCATCGCTTGCCCTGGAGCGGCCCCCCTCTCCAGAAAGAGGGGGCAGAGACATGGAGCGGCTCTTGCCTTTACCGCCGGCGCTGATTCGGGGTCTCCTGGCTTCGAAAGGCGCTTGGTCAGACCCCCGTGCCCACCGGCCGTGGCTTCTTTGCTGAGGCAAGGGGCTGAGCGAGGATTCCTGGATGCTTGGGGACCTCCATCTCCCTCCACGAGAGGGGTTGGGGTGCTCTGACAGCACCCCCCCCACCCCACCTCACCGGGCACCGGCTCTCCAGCAGCTTGCTGCACCACGACCGAGGGTGTCAGCAGTTTCTCCTCTCCCGAGCTGCGAGCAGGCAGCTTTCCCGGGGAGCTCTAATTAATAACCCAGTGACAGATTGCACAGGCTGCATTTAACCTAATAATACTGCCGGCAGCCGCGGCCGCCGCCGCCGCCAGGCCCCTGAGCCGCAGTGGGCAGGCGCGGGCAGGGCTGCCCTCCACCTCCATCCCCGGGGGGTTATCTGCAGGGCGGGAGCTGGATGCAGCCACGGAACTGCACCCGGGAGAGCATCTTCCCGGGATCTGGCTCTCACCCACGGATGCTCGCCCGCATCCTGGGGCCCCTCGGGATGGACCCCAGGGTTTCCACGCCGTGTGAAGCCCAATCTGGCAGGCAGAGGAGCCCTGCCAGCCTCCAAAGCGGTGGCTCTGAGCGCTGCCTGCACGCATCCTGCCTGCCACAGCCTGCTGCCTGGCATTAATTATGCATTAGCCCTCTATAAAGTATTTATGTCCGCCTGCCGCTCGGCCACAGCCAGAAGGGTCCCGGGTAAAGGGAAATGCTTCCTCGGGGACTGGGGGTGCTCTGCCCGGCTTGCTCCGGGTTTGCTTTGGGCTTTTTCATTTCAGTAGCTTTTTTCTGGGGGGAAGAACTGAAGCTTTTGGTGCACAGGGTGCTCCCAGGATGCCAGGGAGGTGGGGGGGTGCCTGTGCTGGCTGTGGGTGCCTGTGCTGGCTGTGGGTGCCTGTGCCATGGGTGCCAGCCCCTGTGCTGCGCCGGGAGGAGCTGGGAGGACCCCTCCTGCCACGGGGACGCCAATTTTGGAGGGAGGTGGGACCGCACAGCGCAGTGCCTTAAGTCTTTCCCAACATGTTTATCTGATGATTGTGCATCGTATTAATTCACCTGCCGTAGCAGGGAGCGACCGGCACGACGCCGTCCACCGGCACGACGCCGTCCGCCGGCACGACGCCGTCCGCCGGCACCTTCCTAAGGCTCGCCGAGGGCTCCTGGCCCCCACGCCGGCCGGGCTCCATCTCTGCTGCGTTAGAGCTGGGCTGAATAAATCCTCTATTTACTTCCCCCTGTGATAACTCCGGGATTTACTCGGTCAAGGGCGAGTTTTACACCGCCATCAGTTAATTTATTCTCGTTGCGCTGGAGGTTGGAGAACGATGTTTAGCCACCGCCGTGTCCAATAAATCCCTTCCGATGTGAAACATGAAGTTAAAACCGCTGCGTGTAAAGTAAAGTATCGTCCCTGGCTTGTTACAGGGAACGGGTCATTTATCTTCGCCTGGCTCGGTGCAGAAGGCGCTTGGAGAGCGATGAGTTTGCTCTTGATTTTCATAATTAATAATTATGAATTACCCATGAAATGCTAAATGGCCCAGTGCAAAAACACCGGCTTATGGCATGAATAAATCAGGCGAAGGGGAGGAAGCGGGGGGGGCGGGTGGTGGATGTTTCTCTGCTTGGTTTTCGGGGCGAGCGGGGTGGGACCCAGCCAAAAATGGGGGGCAGCGGGAGCCTGCGGTGCTCACCCCCATCCTCGGCTGGGTTGGGAGACCGAAAGCAAAACCCTGAGCCTGGATCCGCCTGGAAAAGCCGCAGCTGGATGCAAAAAATCGGCTTTCCGAGGGTGGCAGAGCTGGTGGGATGCTCGGCCGGCCGGGGATGCCCGGGTACCCACCTGGGTGCCCACCCGGGCAGGGGGATGCGCTGGTATTTTCCCGCCGCTGTCGAAGGGACCCAAAATTCAAGGGGGAGGAATTTAGCAATTGGTACTCGTGTCTCGCCCCTGGCGGGGAGCGGAGCTGGCCGTGGCGGAGGCAATTCCTGCCTTGTCAGCTCTATTAGGGGGAAATAACACTGGGCTGGGTCTGCAGGAGGAAGAGGAGATGATGAAGAGCGTTTCCTTGTCATTCCCTCCCATCCCGCTGTCGTTTCGCAGCCGGCCCGGGAGCGCGGGACCTGCCGGGAAGCTGAAATTGCCGTATTTGGAGCAGATCGCTGCGGCGAAATGAGTCTTGGAGAGGGGAAAAAAAAATATTAAATGACCTGGATAAAAACCTGAAAGGAGGGAAAAATGCAAAGCGGCTCAGCCCCGATGGGATGAGAACGGGTTTTGGAGGAGCAGCGTGGGAGGTGGCGGCGAGCAGGGCAGGACCGTGGGGCTGCGCCGTGGCGGGATGCGCTTGGCACCGGGCTTTGCCGGCACCGGGCTTTGCCGGTGCTGGGCTTTGCCGGCACTGGGCTTTGCCGGCACCACGTGGGAACGGTTCAGGAAGGGTTTGGTGGGCTCATCCTGGCGCCGGGACGTTGCTCCCTTGCTGGCTTGTCCCCAGCCAGGTGACGGCAAGAGGGAAGGATGCTCCGGCGTCTTGCCAAGGCGATGCCGCGCTGCCAGCCCTGCCCCAGCCCCCTGCGGTTTTGCGGAAGCCCGGGCACGCGTGGGGAGCCTGGCGCGGGCGGGCGAGCGGCTCTGGCATCCTTTGGCGCCCTGACATCTCCCCTCCTCTCTCCCGCAGACCCTCTTCCAAAGCCCCGACGAGGGCTGGCAGGTTTACACCTCGGCGCAAGCCCCCGACGGCAAATGCCTCTGCACGGCCGTCATCCCCGTCCAGGGCACTTGCTCCCGTGACCTGCGCAGCCACCAGCTCCGCCAGCTCATGGAGAAGGTGAGCGTTGGCCGGCCCGGCGCTAATCGGCGTTACCGGCCCAGCTTGCTAACCAAGCGGTTGATTTGTGGGTGGGAGGACGCGCAGCCTTGCACCGAGAGCGTGGACCTCCGTGGTGGGGGAGCCCCTTCCAGCGTGGGTGCACCCCACGGCGGGGTGTGACGGGCTCGTCCCTTCCCTTGGGACACGCGGTGGCCACGTCCCGGCGAGGAGGCCTGCAGCTCCCTCCCTCCCTGCGTAATATCGCTGTGCGAAGAGCTGCCGTTTGCCGGTACGAGCGTCCTTGACGCTCCCGCATCCCGCTGCGAAGGGGAGCGTCCGCATCCTCCTGCGTGGCCGTCAGGTTTGCCGGAAGGGTGTCACCGCGCCGCCGCGCGTGCGTGGTGCCACCAGCTCGTGGCGATGGCCTCGCCACACGAACCGAGCCCGCCACGTGGCCGCAGAGATGAAATCAGCCCGGAGATAAATCCCAAGCGTGCTTTAGCCTGCGGTCCCATGAGCCAAACGATGTTTAACGGAGCCCGGGTGGTTTCCCTGTGCGGAATGGGGGACGGGTGCTTTCCCACGGGGGATTCCACGCTCCCGGCCCCTTCCCCGTCGGCTCTGCAGCAACGCTGGCAGAAACCGTTAGCCTTCCCCTCCCCGCGGCATGGAGCCGTGTGCCTGAGCAAAGCTCCTTTAATTTCCCCTTGGTTTTTACACACCCGCACGGGCAGGCACACCGCAAACCCGATTAAACTTTTATTATAACGTGCTGCAAAAACGCCTCTTAAGCAGCTCCCTTCCGAGGGGGCGGCGGCACCGTAAATACCAGCGGGGCCGGCGCTAATAAATAAATAACCGTTTGAGGAACGCGGGCACGTTCGCATCATTTGAAAGCGTGGAAATAAAATAACGTTGCCGGCTGCAGCAGATGAAATTAAAGAATGAAAGCTCATAGAGCGGGCTGGGAAATGCGCGCTCGGGTGGTTTAGAAAAACAAGTAACAGCTCAAGCAGGATGAGTAAAACACATTATTTTATACATTAAAGCTGCAGGGGGAAGAGTTTTCTCGCAAGCGTTTACATAAACGCCGGCGCGGTGGAGCGGAGAGCAGCTCGTCCTCCGGCTCCCTGGGGACGGGGACACCGGGATGGGGTCCCCTGGGGCTGTGTCCCCACCAGCACCCGGTGATGCTGGGCTGGTCCCAGGGGTTGCTCTCCCTTCCCCAGCCCCTCTCTGCCTGTGCACCCCAAATTTCTCCGGCTCAGGTCTCTTCGTTAGCAGCAGGGGGCTGTGTTAATTAGACCGAGGGCTTTATCACCCCCCCACCCCCCATCCCACCACGCAGGTACAGAACATCTCCCAGTCGATGGAGGTGCTGGACCTCCGGACCTACCGGGACCTCCAGTACGTGCGTAACACCGAGTCCCTGATGAAGGGCTTGGACTCCAGGCTGAAGGTGGCTGCTGAGAGCCAGAAGAGCCTCAACGCCCGGAGCTTCCAGGTGAGCCCGCGCCCCGACGCCTCTCGCACCCCGTGGGACCGGCTGCTGGGTTTGGCAGCCCTCCCCGAGCACACGGTGCCGCGTGGTGCTACGACGTGGGTGGGCACCCTGGGAAGGGTGCTGCTTTTGGTTGTCTGGGTGGCTGAGCATCCCTGTGGTGGTCCCAGGGCCGAGCATCTCTGCGGTGGTCCCAGAGCCAAGCACCCCTGCGGTGGTCCCAGAGCCAAGCACCCCTGCGGTGGTCCCAGAGCCGAGCACCCCTGTGGTGGTCCCAGAGCTGAGCACCCCTGCGGTGGTCCCAGAGCCAAGCACCCCTGTGGTGGTCTGGGTGGCCGAGCATCCCTGTGGTGGTCCCAGGGCCGAGCATCCCTGCGGTGGTCCCAGAGCCAAGCACCCCTGTGGTGGTCCCAGGGCTGAGCACCCCTGCGGTGGTCCCAGAGCCGAGCATCCCTGTGGTGGTCCCAGAGCCGAGCATCCTTGTGGTGGTCCCAGGGCCGAGCACCCCTGCGGTGGTCCCAGGGCCAAGCATCCCTGCGGTGGTCCCAGAGCCGAGCACCCCTGTGGTGGTCCCAGGGCCGAGCATCCCTGCGGTGGTCCCAGAGCCGAGCACCCCTGCGG
This sequence comes from Gymnogyps californianus, assembly GCF_018139145.2. Lineage (NCBI taxonomy): Eukaryota > Metazoa > Chordata > Aves > Accipitriformes > Cathartidae > Gymnogyps > Gymnogyps californianus. Next base: position 528,754 of record NW_026114290.1, on the reverse strand, counting down.
TGGTCCCAGAGCCAAGCACCCCTGTGGTGGTCCCAGAGCCAAGCATCCCTGTGGTGGTCCCAGGGCCGAGCATCCCTGCGGTGGTCCCAGAGCCGAGCACCCCTGCGGTGGTCCCAGGGCTGAGCACCCCTGCGGTGGTCCCAGAGCCGAGCATCCCTGTGGTGGTCCCAGGGCCGAGCATCCCTGCGGTGGTCCCAGAGCCAAGCACCCCTGTGGTGGTCCCAGGGCCAAGCATCCCTGCGGTGGTCCCAGAGCCGAGCACCCCTGCGGTGGTCCCAGAGCTGAGCACCCCTGCGGTGGTCCCAGGGCTGAGCATCCCTGCGGTGGTCCCAGGGCTGAGCACCCCTGTGGTGGTCCCAGAGCCGAGCACCCCTGTGGTGGTCCCAGGGCTGAGCACCCCTGCGGTGGTCCCAGGGCTGAGCATCCCTGTGGTGGTCCCAGGGCCGAGCATCCCTGCGGTGGTCCCAGAGCCAAGCACCCCTGCGGTGGTCCCAGGGCTGAGCACCCCTGTGGTGGTCCCAGAGCCGAGCACCCCTGCGGTGGTCCCAGGGCCGAGCATCCCTGCGGTGGTCCCAGAGCCGAGCATCCCTGTGGTGGTCCCAGGGCCGAGCATCCCTGCGGTGGTCGGGGTGGCCAAGCACCCCTGTGGTGGTCCCAGGGCCGAGCATCCCTGCGGCGGTCCGGGTGGCCGAGCATCCCTGTGGTGGTCCCAGGGCTGAGCATCCCCACGGCACCTGAGCGTGCAGGGTGGGTGCGTGGTGCAGGAGTGGGACAGGGTGCCCAGCCGCGGCGGGTGCGCAGACAAGGCGCAGGGCAAACCGACGCGGGGCCACATCCCGCCGCCTCCCCGGGCGCCGCGGGGGGAGCTGTGCCGGCGGCGGGACGGCAGAGATGGCCAGTTCCCAGCCCATCTGGCTGCGAATTGACACCTTTAATTAAACCAAACACGACTCTTCCCTGGCAAAGCCACGATTTCCACCTGACGGGTGGCAGACGTCAGCGCCGTGCGCTGATCGATGCAGCCTGCAAGTCAATGCTGCCCACGCTGCAGCGGCTTCGCTCCCCCAAGAAATCCCATTACCACCCCCCCCCGCCGGGGCACTGGTTTATTTTGGGAGCCTCAAGGCTTCATCCTGACAGCTGAAGAGTGTTTCTGTCTCGGGAGCGGCTGGTTCTTGGCACCGAAACGGGCCAGAGGATGCTCAGGCGGACGCTGGACGCTGACAGTTGCAGAGATGAGACATTGATTAAACATCTGAGCTGCAGCAAATGTCTCGGCTGGTTTAATCACAGCAGGAGGTGCTGAGCCCTGTGACCGGGATGCAATCCCGCCGAGACCCGGGAACGCTGGCCCGGTAATGCTGCCCCGAAATAAAAGGCGAGGAGGGAGGAAAGGTGCTGGTGAGCCAGGCTCGTTCCTGGCAAAACCCACTGAGCCGTGGGCCGGCGAGCGGGGCCGTGGAGCGGGACGGAGGTGCTGGCTGTGGATTTACAGCGTCCTTGAGCGAAGGAGACTCGGTGGGGCGGCTTGCAACCAGGGCCAGCTCGCTGCCATGCTTCCCCTCACCGCTCCCCTGCCGTGCCGGCACGGTGGCTGGCACAAACCCGGCAGGATCACGCATGGCTCCTGGGGCCTGAGCATCCCCGCGGCGGTCCCGGGGCTGAGCATCCCTGTGGAGGTCCCAGAGCTGAGCATCCCTGCGGCGGTCCCGGGGCTGAGCATCCCTGCAGCGGTCCCGGGGCTGAGCATCCCCGCGGCATGCAGGGTGCTGGGTGCACACGCACCCGTTGCCTGCAGCCACCACCCATCCCTGGCACGCTCTCCCCACCCCAGACTTGCCCCCCATTCCCGTGTCGGCTGTCGGGGACCGGCTCAGCCTTTGCCTGCCGGACAGCAGAAGCCTTTGCCTGCGTCCTTCCAGGCCAAGGTCAAAACGCCTCTTAACCTTCTCCTTGTGCTAAAATAAGAGGAGATTTTAAAGCCCTGGACCTGGCACGTAACGCTGCCTGTTGCTCTCATTCCCCCGGCACCGTCCCTGCACCTTCCTGCATCCCTCCTGCATCCCTGGGCTCCGTGGCCAGCCACCCCGCTGCTCCGGGGATGTCACCCCACAGCGGGGCCAGATCCTGCCTGCTTCCCGTGCCGCAGAGCGAGGCGATGGCATCGGCTGCGGGTGATTCATTAGCTACCACTCCCCAAGCGCATGGAAGATGCAAAGCCTTTTAATTGTTATTAATTACCGAGCCAGGGAATAGGGCTCGTCTCCGGTGTGTTAACGAGGCTGCACTCTGCGATGGGTGCCACTGTGCTGGAGGGCTCCTCGCTACCCCCGGAGGGACGGACAGACGGACAGCAGGCATGGGGACAAGCACCACCAGGCTCCAGGCAGGGGCTTAATTTAAGGGGGGGGGGGTGTTGGGGTTTTTTTTTTTCCCTTTGCACCCCTTAAACAGGAGCTGAAGGACAAGATGACGGAGCTGCTGCCTCTGCTGCCCGTCCTGGATCAGTACAAGTCGGACACGAGGCTGATCATGCACCTGAAGGAGGAGGTGAGGAACCTCTCCGGGAGCTTGCTGGCCATCCAGGAGGAGATGGGTGCCTACGACTACGAGGAGCTGCAGCAGCGGGTGCTGATGCTGGAGGCACGGCTGCACGCCTGCATGCAAAAACTGGGTACGATCTCCGCCTCGGCTCCGGTATGGGTGGGCACCCAAGTCCCCCGGCTCACAGCAGTGTCCCTACACGTGCAGGGAAGCCCCGGGGTCCCTCCCCGTGCAGGCAGGGCAGGCAGCCAATGCTGCCAGCTCCCCGTTTCAGAGAAGCCAAGCCGCCGCTGCTGCCTGCAGGTGCCGTGCGCTCTGCCCACGTGCTGGGCCTCCTGTTTTGCTGCACTGCCGATATCTTCCGAATAATAATAATACCGGCAGCCCAGCATCCTCCAGTATGTGCCGACAGGGCGTTTGCTGGTGCCACCGGGCCCCGGGACACGTGCAGGAGCCGCCTTTCCTTGCTCAGGAATAGCTGCCGGAGCCCAGCGGTGCCTTCTCCTTAAGCATCCCCCATCCTGCTGCCCTGTCCCCCGTCCCCGAGCCTCCTGGGGGGGTCCCTGGGGTAAAGGGGGAGCCCTGGTTCCTCCCTGCTCCCCGTGACGCCCGTGGGACAGGAGGGAGCTGGGCAGCATCGTGGTCCCTGACGCCCACCCCTAACTCCGAACTCTTTTCCCCCCGCTCCCAGGCTGCGGGAAGCTGACGGGCGTCAGCAATCCCATCACCATCCGAGCGTCGGGCTCCCGCTTCGGGTCGTGGATGACCGACACGATGACACCCAGCGCTGACAGCCGGGTGAGTGGCACAGGCACCCACGGGGATGGAGTTGGGGGGACAGCCCTGCCTGGGCTTCCCGTGGCTCCTGCGTGGCTTTTTTCTGGGGGTCTTTCCCTAAAACTCTCCCAGGCCCGAGCAGAGGTGAATTTTGCAGGCGGGCAGCTCCTCTTTTGGCAGGCCTGGCTCGGAATTTTCGCAAAACCCCGGCACTCCTCGGGCACCGTGGCCCCTGCAACCCCGTCTGGCTCCTGGCTGTGCCTCCACGGGGGCATGTCCCTGGGGTGCACGCTGCCTGGGGTCCCTGCACCTTGGAGCACGCTGCCTGGGGTGCACGCTGCCCGTGCATGCTGCCGGGGGTCCATGCACCTTGGTGCACGCTGCCTGGGGTGCACGCTGCCCATGCACGCTGCCAGGGGTCCCTGCACCTCGGTGCATGCTCGCTGGGGTGCACGCTGTCTGTGCACGCTGCCTGGGGTCCGTGCACCTCGGTGCACGCTCCCTGGGGTGCACGCTGCCCATGCACGCTGCCTGGGGTCCATGCACCTTGGTGCACGCTGCCTGTGCACGCTGCCTGGGGTGCACGCTGCCCGTGCATGCTGCCGGGGGTCCATGCACCTTGGTGCACGCTGCCTGGGGTGCACGCTGCCCATGCACGCTGCCAGGGGTCCCTGCACCTCGGTGCATGCTCGCTGGGGTGCACGCTGTCTGTGCACGCTGCCTGGGGTCCGTGCACCTCGGTGCACGCTGCCTGGGGTGCACGCTGCCCGTGCACGCTGCCTGGGGTCCCTGCACCTCGGTGCACGCTGCCTGGGGTGCACGCTGCCCGTGCACGCTGCCAGGGGTCCCTGCACCTCGGTGCATGCTCGCTGGGGTGCACGCTGTCTGTGCACGCTGCCCGGGGTCCATGCACCTCGGTGCACGCTGCCTGGGGTGCACGCTGCCTGTGCACGCTGCCTGGGGTCCCTGCACCTTGGTGCATGCTCCCTGGGGTGCACACTGCCCGTGCACGCTGCCTGGGGTCCCTGCACCTTGGTGCACGCTGCCCGTGCACCTGGGGTACACACTACCTGGGGTGCCCACGTCCGGGTGCCCGCTCGCTTGGGTGCCTGCGCCCTGGTGCACGCTCGCCAGGGTGCAAACCCTCTGCTCCCTTGCACGTGGGGCACGTGCTGCCTCTGCGGAGCTCTGCCAAGTGCTGACGAGGGAAGCTGGGCTGCCGCGGTGGGAGGCTGGGCAGGAGCTTCCTCGGAGGCTCTGCAGGCTGCGAACGCAATCAGGCTGGGTGCTTCTAACGAAGCACGCCCTCTTATTAAAAATTAGCCAAGCATTCGGTCTGCAGAAAGAGCAGAAAACGTGTTTAAAGAAGGAAACCAGAAAAAATTTGTGTCCCGGCGTGTGGCAGCAGTTGTGAACGGCTGCACGTGCCTGGGGGGGGGCTGTGCAGGACACGGGTCACGTCCGTCTGTCCTGGGGAGCCCATCTTGATGGGGGTGGGGGTCCCGTTTTGGGCGGGCCTCCCTAACCTGAGCCCCGCTACAGGTCTGGTACATGGACGGTTACTACAAGGGCCGCCGTGTCTTGGAGTTTCGGACCTTGAACGACTTCGTGACGGGACAGAACTTCGTGCAGCATCTCCTGCCGCATCCCTGGGCCGGCACCGGCCACGTGGTCTTCAACGGGTCCCTCTACTACAACAAATACCAGAGCAACATCGCGGTGAAGTACCACTTTCGCTCCCGTAGCGTGCTGGTGCAGCGCAGCCTCGCCGGCGCCGGCTACAACAACACCTTCCCTTATTCTTGGGGTGGTTTCTCCGACATCGACTTCATGGTGGACGAGAGCGGGCTCTGGGCCGTCTACACCACCAACCAAAACGCCGGCAACATCGTGGTGAGCCGGGTGGACCCCCAGACGCTGGAGGTCCTGCATAGCTGGGACACGGGTTACCCCAAACGAAGCGCCGGCGAGTCCTTCATGATCTGCGGCACGCTCTACGTCACCAACTCCCACCTTGCCGGCGCCAAGATCTATTTTGCCTACTACACAAACACTTCCAGCTACGAATACACGGATATTCCCTTCCACAACCAGTATTCCCACATATCCATGCTGGACTACAACCCGCGGGAGAGGGTGCTCTACACCTGGAACAACGGCCACCAGGTCATCTACAACGTCACGCTCTTCCACGTCATAAAGACGTCGGGCGAGCTGTGACCCCGCGCCGGACTCCTCTGCTCTCCCTCCCCAGCTCTTTATTTTTCTACACGTCAGCCTCGGCCATTGTCTCTAGGGGATGGAGCCTTCCTCCTCCTCCTCCTCCTCCTCCTCCTCTCCTTTGATTATTTTTTTATATTCCTTCGGTTTCTTCCCGCGGTTCATGGCGCATGGATCTCTTCTGCTTTCATTTGAGCTGACCTCGGTTGTTTTTTCGGGGTTGGTTTTTTTTTTTCTTTTCAATTTACATCTTTCTTTTGGCGGCAAATAAAACCAGTCTCTTTGACGTTTGATGGGGCTCGTGCTGATATTTCTCACCCCCCACCCCCAATTTTTTAAAAAATTATTATTATTTGTCACTTGATGACTCGGTTTCCCCCTTTTTCCTGCATCCCCTCTGCCGACGGATGCCAGGAGCTCGGCTGTAACCTCCAGCCCTCTCCTCCAGATGCGCGCCGGCAGCCAGCGCCGCTGTTTACGGGCATGTTTAATGCATGTGGGTGCGGCGCTGGGGAAACGACAGCAGAGCTGGGCAAGGCGGGGAGGAAGGGAAGGGAAACGATAGTGCAGCTGCAGCGAGCAGGGGAGGGGGGAGCAAACCCTGCAAGGGGGGAGCCGGCCCTGCCTGGGTGGCTCACCCCAAAATGAGCACCCAGTGAGGCCGGGGCAGCAGGATCCTGGCTCTGGGAGAGAGCAGGAACCTGCTGCTCAGGGGTGAGGAGGGATGGAGGGGATGGAGGAGATGTGGAGGGGATGGAAGGGATGGAAGAGATGTGGAGGGGATGGAGGAGATGTGGAGGAGGTGGAAGGGATGGAGGAGACATGGAGGAGATGGAGGAGATGGAAGGAACGGAGGAGATGTGGAGGAGATGGAAGGGATGGAGGAGACGTGGAGGAGACGGAGGAGATGGAAGGAACGGAGGAGATGTGGAGGAGATGGAAGGGATGGAGGAGACGTGGAGGAGATGGAGGAGATGGAAGGGATGGAGGAGATGTGGAGGAGATGGAAGGGATGGAGGAGACGTGGAGGGGATGGAAGGGATGGAAGAGAGATGGAGGAGATGGAAGGGACGGAGGAGATGTGGAGGAGATGGAAGGGACGGAGGAGATGTGGAGGGGACGGAGGAGATGTGGAGGGGATGGAAGGGATGGAGGAGATGTGGAGGAGATGGAGGAGATGTGGAGGGGATGGAAGGGATGTGGAGGGGATGGAAGGGATGGAGGAGGGGTGAAGGAGATGGGATGGAAGAGGACAAAGGGATGGAGGGACACAGGGCTGGAGGAGGCAGAGGGACCGGTGCTGCCTGGGGCTCGGCAGGCAGCCTCGTCACTCGGGCAAACCTCCCGTGGGCACGATCAGGCGTAAGAAAGCTTAAGATGGTCCTGTAAAATCAAGTTGCAGAGCTGTGCTTCCCAGGGCTGCGGGTCTGCCTGGACCCTGCGAGACGCTTTGCAAACTCAGGGTGGGGGGGGACACCCTGCAAGCAGAGACACATACCCACCCCCCCAAACCTGGGCAGAGAGCTGCGTGGGGGTGCTGGCAGGATGGGGACAAGGATAGGGACAGGGACAGGGTGCATTAAAGCCCGCAGAGGTCACATCAACCCTTCTGATTCCCCATCGCAGCTCCGGGACCTTCGCAGGCTTTGGGCAGGGGGAAGGGAGGGGGGGGTCCAGTCCAGCCCTGGAGCCCCATCCCTGCCCCGGGGACAGCATCACGGAGCCAGTGCCTGGGTCGAGAGCATCAAATCGAAGCTGGAAGCGCCTTGTCGCATTTGTTCTCCTTGAGAGGAGTGGGGAACAAGAGGATAATCCCCGCTAATCCCATCAGCTGCTGGTGTGCGAGAAGAGCGGGTTCGGAGGGCCGCGGCGCTGCTGGATCTCAGCAGCCCCCCCCGTGGTGGCGTGTTTTAGGGTGCTGGGAAGCTGGGCTTGCCCCTGACCATGCCAGTGGGCTCACTGGGGGGGCCATCAGTAGGTCCTGGGGGAGGAGAAGACCCTCACGTGCCCCTTCTGCAGAGCATCGTCCAGGCTCTCAGGGAAGCACCTTCTGGGTGATGGGGGCACGTCGGGGTGCTGCTGGGTTTGGGTGCTGGGCTCCCACCCTGTGCCGGCAGCGTCCGCTGAAGCACATCCCTGGTTTTCCAGCTTCGTTCCCGCATCCCGGCCGAGCTGTGACCGTGGGAAGGCGATTAACCCCACGCTGCGAGCCCCGACCGACGCGGCTCTGCCCCAGCCCCGGCGAGCAGGACGCGAAGGGCGGCTCGGCCAAGCCCCCGCCGGCCACTTTTCACGCCGTGGCTTGAGGCTCGCTCATGCAGGGAGTTTAATTTGCTGTCGGAAGCACGTGCGGGCCGGCGGCCAAGAGCAGGCACGGCTCCGGCGCCCGGCTTGGCACGGTGAGGACGGTTATTGAGCAAAGCCAGGTGAGGAGGAGGAGGATGGAGGACTTTGCACTGTGCAAGGGGTGCGCAATGTCCAGCCACACGCCTGCCGGCTCCGGGCGATGGCTGGCAAACCCCCTGCAGCGATTATTTAGCAATTAGTGCCTGAGCAAGGCTCCCCATCTCGGTAGACGCTGTATCCAAGCGACCTGTGGACCGAGAGATTAATCCGGGCTCAGCCCGCAGCACGGCTGCCGCTCGCCTGCGAGGAGCGCTCGTTTCTCACCCCGTGGCTTCCAGCAAAGCGAGGGGTGGGGGTTCTGCGCCCCCCACCCAACAGGAGGGGACCCTGGCAGGAGGCACGCAGGGTGGATCCTGGCTGCTGCGGTGCAAAGCAAGCAGGGAACAGCAAGGAGCTGGGAGCGGGAGTGCCTGCCTGCCTTCTCACCCCCCCATCCCATCCCCATCCCATCCCCTCCTATCCAATCCCATCCTCATCCCCATCCTCATCCCCATCCCCATCCCATCCCCTCCTATCCAATCCCATCCTCATCCCCATCCTCATCCCCATCCCCATCCCATCCCCTCCTATCCAATCCCATCCCCATCCCATCCCATCCCCATCCCATCCCCTCCTATCCAATCCCATCTCCATCCCCATCCCCATCCCATCCCCATCCCATCCCCTCCTATCCAATCCCATCCCCATCCCCATCCCCATCCCCATCCCCATCCCCATCCCATCCCCATCCCATCCCCTCCTATCCAATCCCATCCTCATCCCCATCCCCATCCCATCCCCTCCTATCCAATCCCATCCTCATCCCCATCCTCATCCCCATCCCCATCCCCATCCCATCCCCTCCTATCCAATCCCATCCCCATCCCCATCCCCATCCCATCCCCATCCCATCCCCTCCTATCCAATCCCATCCCCATCCCCATCCCATCCCCATCCCACACAAGTGTCCCACCCGTGCAGTGAGCCCTGGGCACGGAGCTGGGCCAGGGGCACAGGAACGGGCACCACGGAGGGTGCCCGGACCTCGGCGTCCTCGGCAGCTCTGCACGGGAGGGCTCCGCGTCCCCGTTAGTCATTCCCGGTGCCGGAGATGCTGCGTCCCTCACTGCGGGGGCAGCCCCACGGCCAACACGGAGCCGCAGGGATGGCCATCCACAGCCAAATCCCCGCCTCGAGCCCTTCCCTGCGGCATCTCTCCACGACTGTTCCCACTTCTCCCCCTCCCCTGGTGCTGGCGAGCGTCCCCCCACCTTCAAACCCAGGCTGGATTCATCTCCCAAAATGCCACCGCAGCGCTCGAGCCCCGTGGGCTCGGCAACAAAGATTGCCGGCGCTGAGAGAAAGCTTTGGGAAAAGGCTCACCGGGAGGGGGAGAACCAGGATAAAGGCGATGCCACCGACTGCCGCGCAGGGACCTTGGTCACCTTCCCTGCACCCCTCAGCCTCGGGTGTCCTTAGAGGGGGACCCTGCGTGGGGACAGGGCCGGGACCGGAGCCCCGTCCCCGCCGAGGCGATGCAGCGAGTGCTGCAGTGCAGCTGCCGTTCCAGCCACGTTCCGTCGGTGCCTACAGCTGGGGGAAAAAAAAAAAAACCCAACCCAACGTGCTTTTTCTTTGTGCCGCTATTTATTAGGCTACAAAAGAAAGGGGAGGTGGGGAAAAAAAATAACCCAGGGCGCTTAATAACCTTACACATGTAGAAACTCTTCTGGAAAACAGCCTGTCTCCCTGCCCAAAATCACTCATCCTGCAGGCTGGGTTTTTCCAGCTTATTGTAATTCTCACGAAGGCTCAGCCCTACGAGGAGGCGAATTGGTTATTCAGCGCCGATCCCGGCTGGAGCTGGAGCTGGAGGGGCGGGGAGGGTGGAAACGCAGCGCCGGAGCCGGAGGGTGTTAAAAAAGGGTTGCCAAAATATTTCGGATGTGCTTGGGTTGCCCAGGTCCTGAGAAACCCCCCAAAAGGGCTACGGCAGACCCCGTGCCGGGTCCCCAGCAGCGTGGGGTCGGTGGGACCCCGGTGGGACGCCCGCCCGAGCCTGGGTAACTGTCTGCCGGCTCACCAAGCACCAGCCCTCCCGTTAATAACCCGCTTCGTCATTAAGCATCAGCAAATCCACCCCCGCGCCGGCCCGAGCCGGGGATACAGCACTAATCATGTTTACTGCAGAGCCGTATTGTTGTGTTCGCAGCCGCTGCGCCCGTCACGGCCCGCCGGGGACTTTCCCCCTAATGAAAAAGCAGCGGGAGCTCAATAATTGAGGCTTATTTATGGAAGGGAAGCGGTTAGCAGCGGGAGCGTATAGCCGTCATTGCTAAAATAGGCCGTGGAAAAGAAAAAGCTGGGCTTCTAATCCCTCATCCCCCCGGCCCTCGGGCCCCTCTGCCCGCTCCCCAGCCCACGCAGGGGCTTTATTAGCCGGCGGCAGCGGGAGAGGCTGCCCTGGAGGGGTTTGTGGGCCCCTTCCCGGGGGTAACAGATGGGTTGGGGTCTTCCCGGAGGTAATGGATGGGCTGGGGTCTTCCCAGAGGTAACGGACGGGCTGGGGTCTTCCTGGAGGTAATGGATGGGTTGGGGTCTTCCCGGAGGTAATGGATGGGCTGGGGTCTTCCCGGAGGTAACGGACGGGCTGGGGTCTTCCCGGAGGTAATGGATGGGCTGGGGTCTTCCTGGAGGTAATGGATGGGTTGGGGTCTTCCCGGAGGTAATGGATGGGCTGGGGTCTTCCCAGAGGTAACGGACGGGCTGGGGTCTTCCCGGAGGTAATGGATGGGTTGGGGTCTTCCCGGAGGTAATGGATGGGCTGGGGTCTTCCCGGAGGTAACGGATGGGTTGGGGTCTTCCCAGAGGTAACGGACGGGCTGGGGTCTTCCCGGAGGTAATGGATGGGCTGGGGTCTTCCTGGAGGTAATGGATGGGTTGGGGTCTTCCCGGAGGTAATGGATGGGCTGGGGTCTTCCCAGAGGTAACGGACGGGCTGGGGTCTTCCTGGAGGTAATGGATGGGTTGGGGTCTTCCCGGAGGTAATGGATGGGCTGGGGTCTTCCCGGAGGTAACGGACGGGCTGGGGTCTTCCCGGAGGTAATGGATGGGCTGGGGTCTTCCTGGAGGTAATGGATGGGTTGGGGTCTTCCCGGAGGTAATGGATGGGCTGGGGTCTTCCCAGAGGTAACGGACGGGCTGGGGTCTTCCCGGAGGTAATGGATGGGTTGGGGTCTTCCCGGAGGTAATGGATGGGCTGGGGTCTTCCCGGAGGTAACGGATGGGTTGGGGTCTTCCCAGAGGTAACGGACGGGCTGGGGTCTTCCCGGAGGTAATGGATGGGCTGGGGTCTTCCTGGAGGTAATGGATGGGTTGGGGTCTTCCCGGAGGTAATGGATGGGCTGGGGTCTTCCCAGAGGTAACGGACGGGCTGGGGTCTTCCCGGAGGTAATGGATGGGTTGGGGTCTTCCCGGAGGTAATGGATGGGCTGGGGTCTTCCCGGAGGTAACGGATGGGTTGGGGTCTTCCCAGAGGTAACGGATCAGCTGGGGTCTTCCCGGAGGTAATGGATGGGCTGGGGTCTTCCCGGAGGTAACGGATGGGTTGGGGTCTTCCCAGAGGTAACGGATCAGCTGGGGTCTTCCCGGAGGTAATGGATGGGCTGGGGTCTTCCCGGAGGTAACGGATGGGTTGGGGTCTTCCCAGAGGTAACGGATCAGCTGGGGTCTTCCCGGAGGTAATGGATGGGCTGGGGTCTTCCCGGAGGTAACGGACAGGCTGGGGTCTTCCCAGAGGTAATGGACGGGCTGGGGTCTTCCCGGAGGTAATGGATGGGCTGGGGTCTTCCCGGAGGTAACGGACAGGCTGGGGTCTTCCCAGAGGTAACGGATGGGCTGGGGTCTTCCCGGAGGTAATGGATGGGCTGGGGTCTTCCCGGAGGTAACAGACGGGCTGGGGTCTCCGCCGGGGCCCAGTCGCTGGTGCTGGAGGAACTGGTCTGTTAGCTTGCTGGTAGCACCCCTGGTCCCTCCCCGGGTGGGCACCCGCAGCGGGGAGGGGGGCACGACCCCGCCTAGAGATACCTGCGCTGTCATGTGTTGCCATAGCTATACGGTGTATAGAACTCTTATCCGTAATATGTACAGATTAGCTATAAAATAGAGAAATCTTGGCTATAATGGATACATATTGGCTAAAATATATAGACAGCTATAATATGTACATATTAGCTAAAATATATAGACATCTTAGCTATAATATATACATATTGGCTATAATATATAGACATCTTAGCTATAATATATACATATTGGCTATAATATATAGACATCAGCTATAATATATACATATTAGCTAAAATATATAGAAATCTTAGCTATAACATATACATATTGGCTATAATATATAGACATTTTAGCTATAATATATACATATTAGCTAAAATATATAGAAATCTTAGCTATAACATATACATATTGGCTATAATATATAGACATTTTAGCTATAATATATACACATTAGCTAAAATATATAGACATCTTAGCTATAATATATACATATTGGCTATAATATATAGACATCAGCTATAATATATACATATTAGCTAAAATATATAGAAATCTTAGCTGTAACACATACATATTGGCTATAATATGTAGACATTTTAGCTATAATATATACATATTGGCTATAATATATAGACATCTTATCTATAACATATACATATTGGCTATAATATATAGACATCTTAGCCATAATACATACATATTAGCTAAAATATATAGACATCTTAGCTATAATATATACATATTGGCTATAATATACAGACATCTTACCTATAATATACACATATTGGCTATAATCTATAGACATCTCAGCTATGATATATACATACTGGCTATAATACATATAGATATCTGTAACAGAGAGAGAGACGTTATATATCTTCCAGCTATACGTACGCAGTGAAGTGCTGACGCCCCAGGGCAGGTCTGAGGGGTGTCGGGGTACGGCTGAGCATCCCCCCTCGCTGCGCAGCAAAGATAACGGGGAGCCCTGAGAGCCGGGGGGGGGCAAGAGACCCCCCCAAACCTCCTGTGCTCCCCCCCCCCCCCCCCGCTGGGGCTCCCCCCCCCCCAGCCCTGGGGCAGCGGGGCCAGGAGCCGGGGCCCAGATTCCCCTTTTAAGATTTAATGTGAGATTAAAGATAAATCTAGGGGGAATTTTTTTTGTTTTTTTTTTTTTTTTAATTTTTATTTTATTCCGGTGTATCACCAAACGAGCTATGAATAAAACTTAACTTGTGCGGAAGAGGATTTATTTATGAGTTTCAGCTGAAAATTTGCTCCACGAGGGCCCGGCGCGGGCAGGCAGGAATACTGATGAGATCCCGCTTCCCGCAGGCGAAGCCGGCAGCTGGGGAAGCTGTAGGTATAAATTTCACCTCCCGTATCCCAGGTCTGCGCCTGCTTTTTTTTTTTTTTTTTTTAAATTTTATCTTATTTGGATTATTCCGGCGATATTTACTCTCCAAGGAAAGTAATCTCAGGGGCTCCTTACGGATGCTCGTGCTCCATGTGAGGCTCCCGGCTCAGATGTGCCAAATACAAACCCCATTTCAGCAGAGGGGATGATGCCAGGGACAAAGCATGGATGTAAAAAACCTCCCCCCCCTTCCCCAAATCAGGAAAACCAATTTCCCTTCATCTTTAATTAATTAGTTCATGCTAATGAAAGCTTCTCATTGCCATGACGACCCCGCATTCCAGAGCTCAACCCAGTACCACAGCAATAGTTGGAAATTAAACCGATAAATAATAGATGCTCACCGTTAATGAACTAATTTAAAATGGAGATTTTAATTATTTCTTTTTTTTTTTTAAATTCACAACTTTTTCTGCTCACAGCGAAGCCGTTAGCGCTTGCCTGGAAGCAGAATTAAGTCAGCGAACAGTAATCGATTCCTTTTATTAGCAAATTGAGAGGCGCTTTCATATTTATCCATTTATTGTTAAGAAATCACCTGGGAGGAAAATGCCCCCCCCTCCCCCGTGAAACTCCACTTCGAATCCCACGCAAACTTTCCAGAATTAAATTTATTAGGGGTATAAATTTGTAATGGCTTAACTCGCTACACAGATGGAATATATATTGCTAATGTAATTTTCCAAACCAGTGATGAGCGTGTCTGAGAGATTTATTTTTTTTTATGCCAAAGTAATACAGGCCAATATATCGCACAGTGGCAAAATATATTAAATATGTATATGAAACATCAGAAAAAAAAAATAGGGTGATGATCGGCCCGTGCTCTGTTACCCCCCAGGGCAGGGGCTGAGATGCTCGGCGCAAGGTGGGGACAAACCCCGCCGGGATTTCGCCTCGCTCCGATGATAACGCCGGCAGCCGAGGACCGGGATGCTCCCGGGATGCTCGGCAAGGTGCATCTCCTCCCGAAGGCGGCATCTCCTCCTAAGCCATCTCCTTCCTCCAGCAGCTGCAGCCCAAAAGGACCCGTTATGCCAAAAAGCTTATTTAAACGAGGCTAATTTAAGTCTCTGGCACGTCTAAATGAGCTGGGCTGCTTTTGCCTCCTCCCTTTTCCGAGGTGGTGGAGGGGTGGGAGCCCGTGGAGCACGCATGAGCGGCTCCGGAAGAAAAATGAAGGGGGGAGGGAAAAAAAAAAAAAAATAAAAAGACATAAAAAGACAAATGGGGTCTAATTGGCATAATGGGGTCTAATTTGTTTTCAAAAGCCGCCTCTCTCCTGACCCAGGGAATTGGCATTGCATGAAAAATACCTGCAGCATGCGAATGAGCCGGCTTCTCGGCAGCTTTATGGATCCCATCTGACACAAGCCCCTCGTTAAATCAAACCAGAGATAGCGCAAGAATTAAACTGTCAGGATAACGCATGCCGATATTCGCCGGGTAACGGCAGCGCCCGTAGCCGGGTCCTGCTCCGGGTGGGATTTGAGGTGGCAGGGCATTATCCCCCCCACCGCCCGCCCTCCCAGGGCGGAGAGGGAGAGGGTTGGGATGGGGCAGGGGGGCAAACGCCCCCAGACTCCCTTCTCCATCAGGAACTCGGTCTTGCTGAGCAGAGGGTTATTGCTGGCTGCGATAACCGCCTCAGACTATCAATTATTATCTAATCCACAGCGTGGTTTCATCGCTGGAATCGTTCGCCCAGCTTCTGCGTGGGGTCGGGGCCCCTTCAGATGAACCAGGGGATGGAAGAGGCTTAAAAAAGCAATAATTCCCAGCACGGCAGCCCAGCCAGCTCACGGAGAAAAGAAAAGTGCCTCTGCAGCCTGCCGGGGCACGCAGAGGGGACGCTGGGCTGGCACCAGTTCCGCCGTGCTCACGCCGAGTCCTGTCCCAGGGAAGATGAATCCGCTTCATGAAGCAAAGCACCGCTCCGGTGGGGAAATGAAGGACTTTCAATCACTGGTCCCTTCTGATGGGACCAGGCTTCAGCGTCACCTCCCTCTGGTGCCAGTCACCCACCAGCACCCGTAAGCGTGAGGTTGGGTGCGAGGGCATGGCCAGCTGCTCCCCGAAACATCTGTAAGGAGCAAACCCCAGCTCTTCTCCATCCATCCATCCATCCATCCATCCATCCATCCATCCATCCCTCCCAGCAGAGCCCAGCACCCTGCTGAGCATCCCAGCTCCTCCTATCCCCAGCCCAGGTGGGGCAGGATGAGCCTATATCAGGAGCTCTGCCAGCAGCAGCTGCCCATGGCAGGGCTCAGGGAACAGATCCTGCCTGCACCTCGAGCTGCCTGCACCTCCTCCTCCTCCTTCCAGAAGATGCAGGCAGGCGACAGCAGCTCTCGCCCGTTCAAGCAGAGGAAAAGCCTCGGTACATTACTGGGGACAAGGGGAGCAGCAGAGCAGAGACACGGTGATGGGCTGGGCTTATCGCTCCTTCTTTTCTCTTCCACAGCCACCAGGATGCACGAAGTGACAGAGATCCGGATAAAATATCCCAACAAGATCCCGGTAAGGGCTGCGCCCCGCTCTCTTTGCGGCCACCAAGGCCGAAAGGCAAGCTGTGAGAGTCTTTACTAAAGACTTTATGGCTCGATTCTGAAGACCACAGCTCTGCTTCTCTGGGTACCCCTGCAAGAGTGCTCCCAAAGCCTCCCAGTCCCTGTCTCACCCTCCAGCATCTTCTCCCCGCTGCAGGTGGTTGTGGAGCGCTACCAGAAGGAGAAGACCTTGCCCCCCTTGAACAGGACCAAGTTTCTGGTGTCCCAGGACCTGCCCCTGTCCCAGTTTGCTGTCACCCTGCGGTAAGTGGTTGATGACGCAGAGGACCCCGGGCTTTCTTGGGGTGAGGTGGGGGGTCCACAGCCCTGGAGCAGTGCAAGAGCCCGGTCTAGTTGTAGCTGGTCTTGTGAAACACCTTGGCCTGGAAGCCACTTTGGCCACTCCACTGGGCGAGTTGTTGAGCGGGCGAGTGTTTTAGACTTAGCCTAACGCAATTAGCCTTTGCAATTAGCCAAGGGCATTTGCTCGCCAAGGCGTGGGGGGCCTTATGGCAGAATTCCTCCCACCTTTGCCGGGGGGAAAAGGTGATAATTAGCTCTTTCCCTGGGGATCTGCAGCCCAAGTGAATCGCCGATTGGGGGGAGGCGATGAGCAGCCCCGCAAACAAGCAGCGCTGCTGCAGCTGACTTGAAAGCTTGGTGCTCTGGGCTCTGCTTGAAATCCCTCCCAAGGACCAACATTTCCTGGCAGCACAGCTCAGGAGAGACGGAGGCGAGAGCTTGTGGCTGGGGGTCGGCCCTTACAGATGTTTTGGGGAGCAGCTGGCCGTGCCCTAGCACCCACCTTCGTGCCTGGGGGTGCTGGTGGGTGGCTGAGCACCAGAAGGAGGTGATGCTGAAGCTTGGCCCCTTTGGGAGGAAGCAGTAAACATCTGAGCCAGCGCCGTGGCCCCACGGATGGAGCCTCCTCGATTGCCACGCTGCCTGGTGCCGGGTAACACTCACCCGCACGCTGTCTTCACCTTCCTCTCGGCAGGACGCGGCTCTGCCTGGCCTCCTCCCAGACCTTCTACCTGCTGGTGAACAACAAAGGGCTGCCGAACATGGCCGTCACCATGCAGGAGCTGTACCGGGACAACAAGGACGAGGATGGCTTTCTCTACCTGACCTACGCCTCCCAGGAGATGTTCGGCAGCTCTTCTTCCAGCGAGCCAGCAGCTGCTTGGCCACAAAACGACCTGCCACCACCGGGTCCTCGCGGCCGCTCGTCTCGGGACTCCGATGCTGGTGAGACCGGGGACGTATCTCTCCAAACTTGGCTTAAAATCTGTGGGGAGCCCCAAATTGTGGCTGGCCCAAACCTCACCACCTCTCTGGCTGCAGTTTGACAGGCTCAGCTTTGTAACGGTCTTAAAAACTCCGCTCAACGCCTCCTTAATCTTGTGGCTTTAGACACAAATGATTGTCCCAACACAGCAGAAGATGGTGCTGGTTTACTCGGATCCACGGGAAGGTTATTCTTCTAACAGGCTCTTCTAAAGGGCTTTACAGCCTGTCATCCCTGCTCAGAAAACTTAGGCTTCTCCTAAATAGGATCGGGTACGGGGAATTGCATGGTTTGGGCAGGTTTTCGTTAAGCTGCGTGTCCGTTCTAGCCGCTGCTAGGGCGTCCGTGCTCTTGAGACACGGAATAAAGAAAACTTGGCTGGTGCCTCTGGCCATCTAAACGCAGGTCGTCCCTCGGATGTGAAGCCAGCCTTAAACTCGGGGCTTTGTCCCTGGCTTTGCTGGGCTGCCAGCAGTTGAATTGGAGGGTTGGGGGGGAGCAAGAGCAAAGAGGGGAAAGGACTTTGCTCCCACCATTGCAAAAGCAGCCTGGGAGAGACCCTCCTGCAGAAGAGCAGCTCCCCATCTCACTCCCTGCTGCAGAACGGGGGGCTTCACACCCCCCCTGACCTCCAACCAGCACCTCAAGGACGGGGTACGTAGCTAAAACCTGCAGCAGGGATTAGCTGAGCTCAAATTGTAGTGTTGTGCTGTGAGTCAGACAGAAATGCTTCCTGCCAGTGATACTGCAAAACACCTCTTAAATATTTAAGGCTTCCCTGGCCATAAAATGCATTGTCACACCGGGTGAATATTTCATGCACGTTTCGTGTTAAAATGTTAATAAATAAGCTCTAAGATTAGCTGCCACGGCAGCAGGAGCTGGGTCCCGGAGGCGCTGGGGGGAGCTGAGACAAGTCCCCCTCCTGCCCAGGGATGGAGACTGGGAGCTGGGGTCTGCACTGTGCCCCCCGACTGGCTGCAGCCCCCAAACTGCGCAGCAGCGGCTTTCCTCCCGAGGCTTCGGGCTGGCTCGAGGCTGAGCTGGGGTGCCAGAGGTATTTTGGGGGGGGGGGGGATGACAGCGCCGTGCCAGTCAGTTGCTGGAGGTAAGGGGTGAGTCCCAGCGATGGGGGAGCCTGGCTTGGCATTTCGGGGTGCTCCTGGGACTGATGGGGCTCCTGGGCTGCTGGCAGGGCAAAACGGGCCAGGCAGGAGCACGGGGAGCAGCTGGAAACGCTCGCGGCTGCCTGCTACGAAACCGGCACGGAGCTGCAACCCTGAAAGCAAAGAGCAGAGCAGGGATGGGGCAGAGCGTAGAGGAAACACAGAGCTGATTTTCCCCAAGGAAAGGAACTCAAAAAAAAAAAAAAAATGTTTACGGCATTGCTGAGCTCCGGGCCCTGTTCGCTGGGTGCTGCAGGGGACGTCTCTGCCCGGGGAGGGGAGAGTGCTGCCGCCCGCCCCGTCCCCTTCACCCAGGCTCCATCACCCCCAGCCTTTTTCCCCGTCTGTTATCCCAACCACAGCGTTTACCTCCGCAACCGCCGGAGCTTCCCAGGCAGATGTTCGGAGGCAATGCTCGCTCCCTGCACAGATACCTTCCTGCTCCGGGTCTTTTTTTTTTTTTTTTTTTTTTTTTTTTAAAAAACAAACATATATTTAACTTGTCAGCTCGCAGCTAATCCGCTTGTACCTCCACTCGTCTCTCTCCCCGTTGAATAGGGAAGGGGCTGGCGCGCCTCGCAGTGTTTGCACACACACGCAGCCTCCACGCTCGTGTTACCTCTAGGCATCCTGTAATTAAAACTGGGAGCTCTTCGGGGCAAGGACTCTCTGTTTTACGTGCCTATATTATTTACTAGGGTCCCTGCAGTCCATCGGGCTGGCTCTGAGCAGCTTGGAGATTCAATCCCCTTCCACGCTGAACTGCCTTTATGCACGTGTGTGTCCATACCTTATTTTTCCACGAGCATCCCTCGGATACCTGAAAACTGCCTGGAAGCCCCCAGGCTACAAGCAAAACAGAGAAGCAACGTGCGTTGTACGGAGGGGGCTGCGGGAGACCTCCCTCAATCCATCCTCTCCTGGCCCAAGCTCACGTCAGAGCGGGATGGATGGTGCTGGCATTTGCTAGATGAAAGCGTATTTTTCACTAGCACCGACGAATTGCTTCCCAGAAAGCTTCTGCGTTCCAAAGGAGGGGCTGAAGGCGAGGAGAGCCCGACTAGGCTTGCAGCCATCCTCCCCCGGAAAGCTTTCACCTCTTCGGAGCGTCACCTCCGCACCAGACGCGTGCTACCTGGAGAAGGATGGGGTGGCTTGTAAAAAAAAAGCCTCAATTACAGGTTGAATTAAGGCTGAAGGCTCCCAGGGCTGTGAGATGGGGCACCTTATGGGTTCAGAGCAGGTTCAACTCCTTAATTAGCTGGCAGTGAGGAATAACGTGTGAAACAAAGGGGGCTGGAGCAGAGGGGGGTTAAAGAAGGGGGGGTGCAGCCCAGGAAAGCCCTGATCTCTGGTGGTAAAGAGCTTTTCTCACACACCCGCTCTGCTTTCCTGCCCTTTTCCCATTTCTCCTTGTCATGGGGAAGGAGGGGAAGCCCAAAAAGCTGCTTTCTTGCAGGGCTTGCTCCGTGAAGATGAATCCTATGGGGAAGGCTGCAATCAAGCGTGAAGCTGAAGGGTTTCCCATCACCCGGCCCAGTCTAGAGGGACCCAGGTCCCCTGCGGGCATCGGCAAAGCCCGGTGAAAGCCCCGGGGCACTCTGGAAGGCAGCGGGGCTTTCGCCGGGCTTTGCCGAAGCCCGCGAGGGGCCCTGCTGCCTTCCAGAGTCATTGCTGAACCAATTTGGAAGACTTGCAATCATCAGCAAAGCCGGGCAGAAGCAAAAATGCACGAGGCTCCTGGGAGGGATGAAGAGAGCTTAGGGAATATGAGCCTTGGCTTTTTCCCACCCTGAATCCCTCTGCTGAGGGAACTTGGGGAAGGTGCCCTCGGCTCCCTGCTCCCCTGGGCGGTTTTCCCAGGAAAAAGGTACTTTTAGGGACAGTGGGAGAGAGCATCCGAGCCGCCCCATGGGTTGGGGGGTGTGGGGGTGCTGGCAGGAGCCTTTGCTGCTGCATCCTGCAGCCCAGGCAGGGCACATCAGTGCAGATTGCTGGAGAACTGGGGTCCGTCTCCCTCAGGATTCCGCTTTCGCAAAGAGAGGACAACAGTCCTGCCTCGTCCCCCGGATCGCAAACTCCTCGCAGCTTGGTCCAGGTACCAGCACGGTGCTCAGTGCCACCGTGACACCGGTGACCAGGGCTCTGCCGCTGCCCGACCGACGTGAGGATCATGCCCAGGCTCCAAATTACGGCGTGATGCCCAGGACGTGCCGCAGAAGCACACACACGCGCACCCTGGGCCCAGCAGAGCGGGAGCATCTCTCCCTCGTCCAGATGCGAGGATGCCAAAGGATGGTCTTCACGCGTTTCGTTTCTTCTGGGAAATCCGTTTAAAAAAAATGCCAGCCAGCATTTTACGGGATGCCGACGGACTTCTCGCTGGTTCATTTATTTTGCTAAATGCCATTTGTAATCGCAAGCCGCCCGTACTAGTACAAATATAATTACATATTTATTGCCAATATAATTCTGAGTTAATTATACGGCAACTAATTTTCTCAGCAGGGGCTTGCAATATTTGGGTGTAAAGGAGACAGCTGTAATTCTCAGCACTTTTCTCCCCCCCGTTTCTTCACCACGCTGTGCAATGTTGCTCCGTTACTCTCTAGAGGCACCAAAGGGGCCCGGGCAGTGGGCGCAGAAGAAGTCCTCTTTCCCGCTGCTGCCGAGCACGGAGATTTCCTGACATGCTGGCCAGGATTTCACCTCCTCGCTCCTCATTAAGATTCCCTTCACAGCCGTTTCGTGTGTTCATTAGCGGGTAAATATCTATTGTTGGACTCTTTATCAGTTGGAAGAATTGCCATGCCTTTGTTTTGTAAATTGTTCTTTCATCTCTGAAGATGCTGTTTGTGTGGGAAACACTGCTCGGCACACTGGCTCCTGATTATACTCCGTTCCTTTTTCCAGCCTTTCAATAGATATTTTCCATGAGAGCCATAATAACGAAGCCGTCTCCAGATTGAGGTGATTAAGCCCTCACTTCCTCCGGCTGCTTGTTGTCCCCATCCGAAATTTTGTGCCTTGTCAGGTGAAGCGTCCGGCTTTTATTTCATTCCGGTTTTGCTCCTCCTGCAGCTGGAGGCTTCACGACTGGCACTGGGATCCTGTGGGCTGAAGAAGGTACCTAAACGGTTCCACCGGTTTGCTTCCCGGCGTCAGGTCCTTGGCGTGATGCTCTTATGCTACCCGTCGCCCTCAAAACCTTCCCTTACCACTGCAATGGTTTTTTCTACCCCTTGTTGCTATAGCTGGAGTTTGGGCGGTCCCAGTTGGTGCATTAAAATAACCCAAAATGGAACGCAAGGAGTTGGCTTGCTCAAGGCGCTTCCTGAGCTTGCGAGTCCAGGAGCTCTTGGAAGCCGACGGAGCCCGAGCCCAGCGGCTGCAGGCAGCAGGCCCTTACCCGCAGCCTCCCCAGGCAGGAGACGGCCCACGCTCTGCCTTCGCTCAGCCCACGCTCTGCCTTCGCTCAGCCCGAGAGCCCGAACCGGAGACCCTGACCCATCCCGGTGCGCACCGAGAGCCCGAACCGGAGACCCTGGCAAAGACAAAGCGACGGCCGCGGGCGCCGGAGGAACGTCACCGAGCTGCTGGAAGGGGCCAAGTGAGTCTCCTCTGCCTTCGCTCAGCCCACGCTCTGCCTTCGCTCAGCCCACTCGGCTGCTACGAGCATCAACCCGACGGCCGGCGACGCAGGGGAAGGCGCGCAGGTCAAGCCCCCGTGCCACCTTGCAGCACGACGCAGCGAATAAAGGCGCATTTGTAATCCGTTTAGGGGCAGGCACTCAGCTCCTGCCCTTCAAAGGGTCCAACTATTTACACGAACGGGCAGCCAGACCAGCCGAGCACCTTTGCCTCGCTCTATGAGCCCAGCCTTGACGTTATCTCCTCTTCGGCGCCATTTGCTCACCTTTATTTATCCTGGGATCCCCCAAGGCTGTTTAATTTCAGAGCTAAATCCAGGCTGACCCAGCAGCAGTGATATTTCCTGCCTGCACTCCTCCTCTTCTCATTACTTTATATTAAAAGTGATTTCACTTGCAGTCACATCTCACGCTATTTATAACCCACGAGAGGGAATATTTTATCGCAGAGCAGGTATTCGGAGGCTCTGACTCCAGCCAGGCTGCTTCTGCCCGAGCCTGCCCCAGGACCAGGCGGGGCTGGGGTCCCCATGCCCCTCAGCATCCCCCCAGGAGGGTCCAAGCCAGGCGAGCATCATCGCTGGAAAGGGATTTACCTTTACACCGTGAGGGGCTCGGAGCAAGCCCACGTACTTGCGTGCACCCGCGCATCCCCAGGACCCCCACCCACGCAGGCTCGCCCACCCTGCGACTGCACCCCCGGCAGCATTGAAAAGGCAGGATTTTGTTTTGGCCGGTGCTGGTTCCCCGGTGGAATGAGTAAGGAACAGCTTGGGAATGACTCACCTTCCCTATCAGGCAATTAGCACCAGATTTGCAGCTAACGAGCTGTCCTGTCTCTCACCGGGCAGAGGTAAGATACATATTTAAAGAGATGACGGAAATAAAACACTAACACCCCCCCTCCCGCCACATCGCAAGATATTTTTAAAACCACAGCTTAATTATCCGGATGGACAGCGCCGGGATGAACGGAACTGGGTGCCCAGGAGCCAGCAGGACACCCACACACGCTCCCAGCATCATCCCTCGGCTCCAGGGAGGAGCAGGGCTAACGGTTGGCCGGAGCAGATGAGATATCCAGCTGAAGATATCGGCTCCTCCGAAAAGCATCCCAGTGCCTACGCCGAGCTCCGCCGGTCGGCAGAGAGACGGTGTCCAAGAGCTGTCAGCGCAATCCGTTCATCGGAGTTCATGTGATGAACTTTTCTAATCGACGCTCGTTATGAATAGAAACCTTCTAGGAATCCAGCGGCGTCTCCGGCTGGTTTATTAATGATTAACGGCAGGCTGCCTTTCAAAATAAAGGCTTTAGATGTGATTTGGGGGCGGGGGGGGGGGGATGCACCCTCTTAACTCACTGGATTATTTTGCCGCTGAAAGTGAGAAACGAGAGAGAGGTGAGCAAAAAAGCCACGGCACAGGAGGGCATAGCAGAGGGGGACCAGCTCCAAATTGCTCCGTTAACGCCGCTGCTAATTGCGTTCCTGCTGTTCAGCGCAACAGCAGCCAAAAAGAAAAAAAAAAAATAAAAAAATTGCTCTTTCAATCTGCAATCCCAGGCAGCGAACCGCAGCCGATTAAGGAGGATTCAGAGAGTGGCCAAGCCGAAGCCATCGCGATATCATCGAAGCTGGGATGGGGGCACGGAGCAAACCCAGCGGAAGAGAGTGGAAACGAGCAGCGGGAAGCGGAGTTGGAAGCAAGGACAGTCGAGAGCGATGGCCGCAGAGAAGGGTAGATGGGGACAGCACGGGAAGGAAGCAGGGAGAAGGAATGAGAAGAGGCTAGGCTTGTGCTGAGCTGCCCTGAGATCCGGCGCTGTCCGTCCGTCCGTCCGTCCCCCCGCTCTGCACCCATCCGTAGCACCGTGGCGGAGGACAGAGAGGACAGCTCAAGCTGTCCCGCCGCCTGGCCGGGCAATATGAGGAGGACAAAGATGGGAGCAGAGGGGAAGGACGCTTCTCCGGCTGCAAACCTCCGTCGGGTTTATCCTTCACTTTGCCGGAACCTCTCAGCCCCGCAGACCCCATCGGTCTCACCCTCGGTGTCCTTCACGTCCACCCCGTCCGTTCGGTGGGGACCTCGGGGGTTCCCTTCACCGCACACCAAACCCTGGCGTCTCGCTTGAAAGTTTGAAGCAAGCACCACGCAAGATCTCTGCAGAGGCCAGGCAGGACTGTACACCGTCTGGTAGCTTCTACGTCAAGCCCTCTTACACCAGGACTGCACAAGGACCTGCTCGAGGTGTAGCCCATCCAAAAGGAGACCGCAGGCTTGTTTAAGGAAGGAGTAAGGTCCCAGGTCCTCTTGCGGACACTCACATAAGCTCGGTGGATCGCCTGGAAGTGCCGGTTTCTCTCCACTGATGCACAGGGGGTTGGGATAGCCAGCTCCAACGCAGCACGGCGAGACAAACCCCGGCTGGAAGGGTGTCTCCATCTGGTCTGTCTGCTCCTCGGGTAGTCTCCGGTGTCTCTGGATAATGCTCATCCGGAGGGCAGCCCCTGCTCCCGCGCCCCGAACAATCACCATGCAAAGCCGCGGCCCCGAGCAGGACCGGATCGACGGCAGATGCTTCTGCTCGGCCTGAAAGCGCTCTCCTTCGCCGCAAGCTCCCGGCAAACAGGAGCAGAAGCTTCCGTGAAGATAAAAGGGAGCAAGAGCAGACAGACACGGTCCCAGGAAAGACCTCCCAGCAGCAAGGATGCTCCAGAAGAGACGAAGTTGGAGAGGAAGAGGAGGGAACTAGATCACCCCAACGATCACGACACTAGCACTGCCCAACCCTCCTTTCTGCACTGCACGTGCAGTTTTTAGCCTTGTGTTTCACAGAAGATGTAAAACCCCCCCTGGCCCCGAAGCTTCCAAGTAATTCCCAGGTTTCCCTGTCCATCCCCAGAAATCATCAGAGCTGCTTTGTTCAAATTAAGATTTCCCTGAGGGCCACAACCTGGCGCCTGCTTTGCAAATTTACAACTGCTGGAGAAGGATTAAAAAAAAAAAAATTGCTTTTTTTGCCGGCAAGTGTTCCCGGTGGGAAGCCTTGATGTCTGGGCAATTTTGTCATCCGTGCACGAGGGGCCCCTTCCTTCTGCTCTGGCTCTTTCAGCACTTTGCATAAGAAATAAGCAGAAAGAAGCGGAGGATTTTTACCTCCTTCATTCAGTTGAAAACTACGGAGACTCGGATGCCTCCGCTGAACAGCAGAAAGCAAGGAGGGAAGGGGATTCCCTACCAAATAACCCGCTAGAGATGCTGGGCAGGGAGGAACGCACCATTACCGGGGATGGATCACAAAACCTGCCGCCTTCTCCTCCGAAAGCAACACGGCTCTCCAGCCCTGCCTCTCGAGCCTCAGTACCTACAAGCAAACCACCAAGAGCAGCCTGATCTGGTTAAAGATGTCCCTGCTCATTGCAGGGAGGGGGTTGGACTAGATGACCTTTAAAGGTCCCTTCCAACCCAAACTGTTCTACGATTCTAAGATAAAACACCTCCTTGCACAACAGCCCTCCCTCCCAGGAGGAGACGCGAGGAAGCAGAAGCCTCATAAGCAGCGTTACTCCGGCCCAAATCCATCTACCAACTCAACCCAGGCAGCCGCTGGATTGACGGAGAAGGAAGCTCATGACTTTTTTAACCCCATCTATGCGTTCGCGGTTGCCGATGTAATCAGATCGTGAACCAGACCCACGGCCCAAGTTGAAAACGTGCCTCCGGCTTCGCCGAAAAGTCCTGAAAGTCACGCAAGAGCAGGGGACACGGGGACAGGCAAAGACACCTGCCCAAATTCAGAGCCACGCTGCTTTTGCCCACCCGGGGCCTCATCCTGACGGAGCGAGCACGCTCTTTCTGCATTAGCAGCACATTCCCTGGAAGTAATAAAAGCCCCTCAGGTCATTAATATGGAAATGTATTCCCGCTCCACGGCAGCGAGATGTTTGCGCAGATTGGAAGCAGCTTGCTGAGATTTGCTTCTGAATGCGTGGACATTAAAGCCTCCCATTACAATGTTGATGATTTCTTCCCTTTTGATGAATTGCCTGCCATAAATAGACTCTGATTAATTGCGGCTGCACTTGGAGGGCTGGAAATGCATCATTTGCTGCTATGGATCGGGATAATGGTCATCATCTGCCTTTGAGTGCCATTCAGCGGGAGAGGGGCTCGGCTCTGCCTGCGAAGCCAGGTGGCTGGTTTCACGTTTTTGCGCCAGCCGGCGTCTCGTTCGCACCCGCAGCCCCGAATAAAAGGGCTCGGGCGCCTCGCTGCAGGCTCGCTGCGAGCTAATTGCCGGCTCTTTTTTATTTACCGTCTCCAATGAGGGGCGGAAGAGCCGGTAGGAAGCAGAGGTGGGCCAAGCATCCGAACAGGACCAGCGGGGTTTAGAGATCCGAGTTGCAGGGAGGAACGAGACGTGCACAAAATCACCCCACGCAGGGTTTGCCGGAGCCAGGCGCGCATCCTCGCGCCCTCGAATGGGCACAAGTACCTGGGCCAACTAACGCAAAAGGCACGGGACCGCGCCACGTCGAAGCCCTGGTCCCTGGAGCCGCCGGCTGTGGACCTTTGGATACCCTTGAGCATCGCATCCTCGTGACGCCCAAGCACTGCAACCAAAATCCCCGCCATCCACCTTCCTAGAGGGCTCTCCTGAGTTGCACAGAATATATAAAAAATATATATAGGTATAAAAACATATAAATATATATATAAATATATATATAAATAGAATAAATATCAAATATATAGAAATAATGCCCAAAGGTTTGGGTATGTTGACAAGCTGCTGAGCCCTCCTCGAGCACAGGCAGGGCAGGCGGAGGAGGCAACGCTGCGCAGGGCCCCACAGCTCTCCGCAGCGGCAGCGTGGATGCTCGGGGAGTTGCTATGGAAACCTCGGAGCCTTGGGATGCAGCTGAGCATCAGCGAGGGCTACAACCGGGGCGGGACGGTGCAGGCAGGTGTAGGCAGCTCCCTGCCAGGCTGGGTTGGGTGGTAACGGGGCTCGGAGGGCTGTGTCCCTCTGCTCAAGAGGGAGCCTGGCACCTTTGCTCCCGGTCAGCCGGGGAAAAGCCATTCCCCTCCTCGCCTGCCCTCACCCACCGGGTTTATTTACTCCTTGCTTGTTAAGGGGGCTGAAACGCTGAAAATTTTGCAGGATTTGTGTATTAATAACATCTCCGCATCGCTGGGAAGCTGTGCCAGGACACCAGGAAAATGCTGATGGTACCAGCCCGGATTACGAGCCCCAGGAGGGCACCCATAGGGCAGACACCCACAGCGGGGCAGGGGGAGGACGGGGACACACGCACACGGCAAGGAGTAATAGGATTTTCAAGCTCTACGGGCTGAGCGGAGGCAAACGAGGTCTCAGTGACTAAGGCACGTAAGTAAATGATGGCAAGACGGCTCTGGTGTCAGGACAGAAGGGAAGGAGCTGAGAGAGCAGCGGGAGGGCAGGGCTGAACATCCACAGAGACGTGGGGTGGCGTGGGGCCGGGGCCGGGGACCGGCAACACGACCCAAAGATCCCGAGCAGCTGAGCATCTCCCACGTGTCAGATACACCCAGCGGATCAACCCGACCCAACAGCACCGACGCAACTCTGAGCTAGCTAAAGCATCGCTTGCAGTTCATTTTGGGGATGAAAACAGGGGAGAAACGGATTTCCAACCAGAGAAGCAGCAGTGGATGCAAACAACCCCGGACGACGCCTGCATCTGAGAGCGACGAAGCACAGCTAGGCAGAAAGCCCTGCTCCAACAGCCCCGTCCATCATCCAGGCGCTATTAATCCAAGCAAGGAAAAACCCAGCCCACCGCGCCAGGTTTTCTGGAGCAAAAGCAGCTGAGGGAAAGTTCCCGCTGCTCGCCTCTAAGGGACGAGAAGCAGAGGGTTTAAACGGCTCCTTGTAGAGCGGCTCCTCATTTATCTCCCTGAGGGTCAGCAGGGTGCAAGCCTCCGGGCGGTTTCACGGACTTCAAAGCTAGCGGATGCGATCGCATCTCCCTGCTCCAGCACAGTCCCAGCTTAATCACCCAGCCAGTCTCAGCAACAGCCGCCGGCTGAGCTAGGACGGGTATTTGAGAAGGAAAAATGTAGCTGGCTAAGGCACGGAAGACCCACCTTGCCCTTTGGTCAGCTGTTTCTATGGTTCCTTACTCCTACGATTTAAAAAAAGAAATTAAAAAATAAAAAATATTCACCCCTTAATTCTGGTCTCAGTTTGTCGAACACCAGACTGGGGCACATCCCTTATTAACTGGTCCAGCCCCCCATGCAAACCATCTCTACCTCGCGTTTCTCTTGTTTAAGCTTCCAGTCCTTGCATCTCACGCTGGCCTTTCTCTCCTGGACTCAGAGAGGTGGGGACCCCTCACATTTCACACCAGGCAGAGAGGGAGAAGTTTCCAACCCTCCCAAAAAAGAGAACGATCCTTCCCAGTGTTTTTTCATTGCTGTAGATTTTGAAATACTCGTTTGAAGGTAGCAGGTTTAATGGGCCAACTGAAAACCATAAAACCAGGCACTAATTGGCTCAGTGAAAAGCGAAACGGGCTGAACTCCGACTCTGGACGTTCCGCAGCTCCCACCACTCTTGTCGACTCGCTGGGGCTGATGAGGAAATATAATGTGCAGAGCAAGCGGTGATTAATCATTACAGTCAGTGCTTTAAGAGTAAGGAAAAATAAGCAAACAACCCACCAGGAAAAATCTGCTGGAGTCTGGAAAAATTTATAACTTCTCCGTCGTGAAGAGGGCTGTATCATTCCGTGGTGCAGAGGGGAAGAGCAGCAGGCAGCTCCTTTCCTGGACACCTCCAAGCTGGTCCTGCATCCGAGGGCTGTTTCCCCGCTGATGCTTCGCCTGCCACGGCTGGCTCGCTTCCAGGAGGGAACTCGGAGCAGCTCCCGTCAGGGACAGGACACAGGGACAGGGACCAGCAGAGCCCAGCTGGTGCCTGTGCCCGAACCGTACGGAAGCCAAACCTTCAGGACACCGTCCACCTTTTCAAAGAAGCAGCTTTAATTCAGGTATTCGAGCCCTTCCTTCACTCTGGCGGGAGCAGCCTGGAGCGCTGGGTCTGCTCCGCAGGAACCTGGGAGCGGGAGCCAGGCAGCACTTGCCCTTCTACACCGAACCAACGTAAGCAGCTTTCCTGGCCTCCCCTCCACCCCAGTGCCTTCCCCCTCCATCCCAGTACCTTCCCCCTGCATCCCAGTACCTTCCTCCTCCATCCCGCTGCCTTCCCCTCCATCCCACTGCCTCCCCTCTCCATCCCACTGCCTTCCCCCTCCATCCCACTGCCTTCCCCCTCCATCCCACTGCCTCCCCTCTCCATCCCACTGCCTTCCCCCTCCATCCCACTGTCTCCCCTCTCCATCCCACTGCCTCCCCTCTCCATCCCACTGCCTTCCGCCCTCCATCCCACTGCCTTCCGCCCTCCATCCCACTGCCTTCCGCCCTCCATCCCAGTGCCTTCCGCCCTCCATCCCAGCACAAGCACCGGGTCCTGCCATACCTCGGAGCCTAATTTCCAATGCCTGGGAAAGGAAACCCTCTTGGATGGGCAGCCAGAGCTGCCCGGCGGCAGCAGGCTTTACCTCGGCACTGCCATGGGATTTACCATCACCGCAGCCGGACAGACCTCTCCCAGCATCTCTCCCCTTCGGTAACAGCCTGCACCGGCATGGAGTCGGGGCTTGATGGCAGGAGAAGGGCTGGCGATGGAAGCCATTCCCACCAGGCGAGATTCAAGCCTGGCTGGGAGCAGCACAGAGCCCGTGGAAGGCGTACGCCCGCTGCCCTTCCTTTTTCCACCATTAAAGCAACTGGGGTGGAGGCAGGAGGCTGGATCAGAAGAATTAGGGTAACGATTACCCACCAGTATTTCCCTGCTCATGTCCCGTTGGAAGCAGAACTACATGCAGGAAGGCGGCTATGATGCATTCAGGACAGAAAAGCAGCTGCTTTAAAATAATAATAATAATAACAACAATAAATAATAAAAAAAACATTTAAAAGCAAAGTTGGCAAGTTTTGTGACCTAGCAAGAACAAAAGGCACTTTATAATCACCCATGGGGGCTGCTGTCAGGACAAGGACTGCCAATCCACACGTCGGACATGCCCGAGTTTCTGAATGAAGAGGGAAAGGCAGGAGCAGCGACGGAGGGACCGGGAGACCTCGCTCAGCTGAAGCGAAGGCCATCGGAATCTTTGTCACATTGAAATGTTCTTTGAGACCTTTCATGGAAATAACGACCTAAATACTAGCCGGTGCTGGTGAACATGAATAAATCATGCTCCCCCATCTATTATAGAGCAGCCAGGAGGCACGCAGCACCCCAGGGTCCCTGCTCAGGTGCCCTCCCCGCTGCTCACGTGGGCAAAGATCAGAGGTGGCAGACGCCCGGAGGAATTCAGCCTCAGCTGTATCGCCAAGCCAAAATTTCTCTTCCCTGCTTTGGTCTCCAAGCACACGGCAGCTCCTACGACTTGCTTGCTCTCTAATAATTCACCATCAGCAAAAGAACGGAAAGCACCCAGCACACCCCGGCCTCACCGCGGATGATTTGTTACGGGGGTAAAGCTGCAGCATCGAGACAAACATCCCCGAGACAAACATCCCCGAGACAAACATCCCCGAGATACGGGGCAGCTCACTGAGGTATCCCGCTGAAAGCAGCGGAGAACTGAGGAAAAAAAGAGAAGTGGAGTCACGAGCGCCGCTGGGAAGGGACCCTCGGTGTCCTGGGACCCCGACCACGAGGTCAATCCGCCTTTCAGAGCCATCTCAGGAGAGTAAACCGGTCCAATTCCTCCTGAGCTTGCCTCGTGGATGGAAAGCCTCCCGGGGTTGCCACGCCGCTGGGTGCTGCAGCGGAGGGGAGCTGTAAGGTGCCGCTGGGCTCGTGCCTTCATGGGTGCAACGCCCGCAAAGAGCTTGGGTGGGTTCAAAGCAAACCCGGGAGCCCGCAAACACCAGGCTCCAGCACCCTAACGCCTCTTGCTGTGCGTGGGGCTTTCCAGCGGCACCCTTGCCTTGCAAGCACGGCTCCTGACCTTGCAGCAGGAGTTTGCAAACACAGTAGCACCCTCCAAGCCCATCCAGGCTCAGCAGAAGGACTTTGTGCTAAAATATAGGGGGGGAGGAAATCCATCCCTGTTCTCTCCCTCCCCTCTCCGAGGAAGAACCTCACACAAACCATCGCCTCCCTCCCCGAACCCTCCAGGCTGCACCGAGGCAAGCTCAGTCCCGCACCGCAGAGAGGCAGCAGCCCAGCCCCTTCCAGCCAGGCCACGGCAGGGAACGACAGCTCTTATTTAAGCTGGGGGTGCCTAAAAATAATTAGCAGGAAAGTTCATTACAGCAGAGCTAAATGCTCCAGCGTCGTCCTTGGAAGCTGCCAGCAGCTCTCCCGCAGCTGGCAGTGGCGTGCACGCCGCTCGCTTGCCCAGACCCGTAATGAAACACGGGGCGGGGAGGGGGGGGGGGGGGGGAAACTCGGCAAATTAGATCCAGTTGATGATCCAATTAAGGTTATGTTTGCAGAACTATTGGACGCAAAAGGCAGTCCCTGGGCAGATGCCACGCTGAGAGGCAGCTCGCACAAAATGGCCCTGCAGGGAGCGCGGGGGGGGGGTTGGGGAGATGCGTCTAGTTTCATCTTTGTACAACAGCTCAAGAGCTACATCTAGAGGTCCAGGCACCCTCCAAGCTGACAACTGCAAACGTCTTAACGAGGGATATCGCTCCTTCCCGCAATATTTGCGGTCTGAGCAACGTGCTCCTTCATCTGGGACAGCTACGGCTCATGGAAAAGCATAGAGACGCCTTTTCACGCAGGGGTCTGTCCCACCAGCGACCGCCTCAGCCCAAGCATGAGCAGGTCCCGGAGATGCAGGCTCCAGCCTCAGCTGGGCTCTCCGAGCCAACCCCAAAAGTCCTTCTGTGCCATCGCCTCCGTCAGGGTAAGCGATAAAAGCGTTTGATGCCAGGAGAGAGTAAGCGGCAACCTTAAAATAAGGGATTAGTTAGGAAACTTAGCATGAATGTTAATTGAATGCCAAGTGACATCGGGGTGGCGTGACAGAGGGGCGGAGCGGGCTTCCACGGATGCAAAGATAGGGCTGCGCAAATGGGATTTTGCTGCAGTTGTGACTTCCCTGGGGAGAAGGATCTGAAGGATCAAGAAATTCAGTAAAAGGGCCTAGATGGAGCCCCCAAAAAATAATTGCGTTCCCCAGCAGAGCCACCGAGTGCTCCCTTGCTTTTTGACAGGTAGAAACGGGAACGTTAAATAAACCCACTCCGGTGTGTCCATGTGCCCTCCTGGATCCCAGTTCCTAATGCCTGGAGGAGAACTGTCACATATCCTGTGGAAGGCGGAGAGGCTGCGCCTGCAAGCAAACGGCAGCGTAGCTCGGCCGTGGAAGAGAAAACTGACGGATGCTCCCAGGATGGTGCTGGCTGGCTGCCGTTTGGCACGGAGACACCAAAGCAATCCCCAGAGCACGTCCATGGGCAAGGGATTGGCAGCGATTCATCCGGACCGAAGGGGAAAAGACCACCGCAAAGCCCCCAGGGCGTGGATGGGACCCAGGGGCCCTGACTTGGGTGCTGCTGCTTCGGTCCATGGAGACCCCGCTTTTCCCAGGAGCAGGGACGGACCCTCAGCCTCGCAACTGCTGCTTCTCCATCCGCCCCCCCTCTGGGTCTCAGAAGGATACTTCCTTGAGCAGACTGGGGATCATTTCTATTGTATTTTCCAGAGAACGCAATTTCTGCAAAGCCTTTGTAAAAACTAACGTGTCGGGATCGAGCCACTCGGTTCAATCAACACCCAACAAACACCACTTCAACCTCCCCTCCCTTCACACTAACACCGCCAGAACCCCCTCCCAACTTGACCGTTCGATTCAATCACATCAGGACTTTGGTCTATTAACCAGAATATCGCTCCCCACTCCACAGTGCACCCAGGAAGCTTTTTCCCCCCCCCCCCCCTAAAAAAATCATATGATTTCTTCTGGGGCAGACATGCCAACCGTGAGCATCCTCTGTGTCCTTCTGAGCAGCAGGAGAACTGCTCATCTTTCCACGTGGGGCCCCAGCACCTTCACCTCTAAAGAGCAGGCTGTGCATACGAGCTTCCCTGTCTCCCCTACATCCACGCACACCAGCATATCCCTCTCCGTAGGTGAGAGAGGTACGTTTTTAATGGGACACTGACATGGCTCCAATTCCCTCTCCAAGCTCCTTTCCGGGGCTGGAAGCGGGGAGCTGCTGCATCACCAGCCTGAGGACAGGAGTCCGGAGTCTCGCAGCCCTGCTTTAATAACGGCGCTTGACAGAGATGGATACAACCTCCTGCAGCACGGCGATAGCCAGCCAGCACAGGCTGCCCTCTCCGCGGGCGTGCATAAAGCACCGCAGATTTGGCAGGCAGAAAATAAGTCCTGAGCCTGGTCTTGGGGTAGGAGCACGGGCAGGGGGGCTACCCCTTCCCTGCCTGCCTGCCTGCCTCTTGCCTTCAGCCTCCTCGATGCCGCACAACTCCGGGCTGAGAGAGCTGGAGAAAAGCATCCCTCTCCTGCGACAGCCCCAGACCTGCCTCCAACCCGGCTCCTGAGCTCCTGGGATGTGACAGCCTCTTCCTCAGGTCCTGGAGAGAAACCAGAAGAAATCCCTTAAATGATCCTTCTGGAGAAGTGAAGGCTTCAAACACGACCCAGTCAGAAGCGGTTACTGTTAGTGTCACCGCTCCAGTGATGGAGTCCAAGGGCTGACACTCGCTTGGAGTACCGAGCCAGGGTCTCCTGCAGGAACAGGGCTAGACCGAGCCGTGCCGCTCCGTATTTCACCCGGGAAGGGACCCGAATCCAGGCCGTGACGGCACGCCAAATCAGGTTACTATATCACAGACGCTCGCTGAGCGCAGCAACAAGCGCCCGTTCCCCGGGGAAAGCGCAGGAGACCAAAGCAGCTCACAGTTTATGACCTCTGCAAAGAGAGAAACAGGACCCAGGACGGCGCGCTGGTTTCTGAGCGGAGCTGAACCCAAATCCCGGGGCGAGCATCACCGAAGCGGCAAGCAGAGCCTGGGGAGAAGATCCCGTCCTCCCCGCGCAGGCGCTTGCTCTGCCCAGTGTTTCAGCAAGGTCTTGCTGCCGGGAAATGGAAAGGCCAAGCCAAAACAGCATCGCTGGACGAAGCGCCAGCTAACGATACGCCGCTGCCCAGCACCACAGACTAGCTCTCCTCAGCACGACGCAGGGCTGGATACGGCCAATTCACAACAGTGCCGAGACCTGAGGGCCACTAAACCTTCTTACTACGCAGTTTCCACCTTGAGCAACACCGGCAGGCTGTCCTAAGGGGATTTATTCTTCCCTGGGTGGTTGCTTGGACCCCAACGTACAGCGCAGAGCCCCAGAAGTGTTATGCTTTATCCTAAACAACGTCCCCAACCATCAACAAGCACTTTTTAGAAGCCAGCGCCTTCTGACGCAGCCCCCCAGCTTGCTGCTGCGAGGTCTTCACCCATTACAAACCCGCTGCCTGTGACAGCAAAAGAAAACCCCTGGCAGCATCTTAACCCCCACCTCAAAATTCTCCGCCTTCTCTTTCTCTCACGGCCATCTCATCAACCGTTACGCTTGGGGACAGAGGGGATCCCCACCCTGCTTCCCACCTTCTGCTGAAGATCTGAACCCGGTACCGGGCTCGCCCCGCAGCAGCAGGAACGACAGCGGGGAAGCAAAACCGCTGCAGCCACAGAGAGACACTTGGCTGCCGCTGCTTTTATTGTATTACCACATTGCCAGACAGAGACGACATCTCTGCTTGCCTTTATTTACCTTTGATCCCGCTTTCGTGATACCGCACAGTTATTTGAGGTAATTTTTCTTTTCAAAGTTCTCACCTGCTTGTCACCCTGAGCTAGATATTTTTCTTTTTCTTTTTTAGAAAAAAAAAAAAAAAATCGATGCGTAGCTATGGAAACCAACTTTTATCCGATGCGCAAGAGCCTTCCATCTCCCCAGCATCACCAGCAAGGGTAAAAGCAGAACTGCAAGCGGTATTCAGATGTTTGGTTTTGGTGATCACAGTAATTGGAGAGAGTACGTAGGAGATGTTGCCTTTCCCCAGCTCTAAGATGGGTGTTTTTAGAAAAAAAAACGCAACACACCGAGAAGCCACTCTCCGTAACGGCTGATTTCATACCGCAAATGGAACACCTACATTTGCAGAACTGAGGAGAGGTAGGAATTAGTTATTAAATGGCACTAGAAGTACTGGGTTTACCTTATCTGAAGTAACACCTTGCGCCAGGATTTAAACAGCTCTTAGGAAATAAGACATCGACTCGACGCAAAGCAGGAGAACCCAACGACAAAAGAGAATAAAGAACATTAGCTTATAGCTTAAGACAAATTTGGAGAAGTTTTTCTTAATAGCGCGCAAGCCACATTTCCATTTTAGGATTAAAAAAAAAAAACAACCCCCCAAAAAAAACCCCAAACAGCAAGAGCCAACTCAGCACATATTGCAGAGGTTTTTGTTTGTTCTAATAGAAGCAACAAGATCTCTACAGGCAAAGGAGGAGAAATAATCAATACCAGAGCTCTTGAAATGTTTCATTGGAGAGGGCTTTATTTTCTGCTTAAGAGAACTGGAACTATACAGCTGGTTTGCATTGGACCAAAGCTGGGATTTTTTTTTTTTTTTCCGTTTTTATTTCGCTAAACATAAGCAATGCAGTGTAACTGGAAAACAATGACTTACAGTGTTTAAACCACAAGTGGATCGAGAGGAGCTTGAGGAAAAAAAAAAAACCAAAAACAGCCTTCTAGCTAAAACTGAAAATCCACAATACAGTCCGCCCTACAGAATGGCACTGTCGTGTCTAAATAATGGAGTGACTTCAGGCTGGAACGGGAAGCACACAGCATCCTACGTACCGCTACACAGCTCAGGCTGGCTACTGATCTTCCTGCACTGGGAACTACTGGCCGTTAGCCTCTCTCGTTTGTAATCGGAACCAAAAGGCATCTTCAAGTTTTAGAGTCAAAGCAACGGCAGGAGCGGAGAGAGCTCCCGGTGCCACTGCGCGACGGGACAGAGGGACGATCCTCGCCGAGACAGCCGCATTAAGGGAAGCTACGGACGGACACCGAGGGATGGGTGCCCCATGCTAAGCGGGCTCATCGTTTGGTATCTTACGGTCAATTTATGAATGGCTTTAGTCAATCAGTTCTACAAACCAAGAGACCGGACTGCAGAGCAAATACCGTCCATTCTGGTTCAAATGCGTTTAAAGGAACATGCAAAGGGTTGGGGAGTTCATTCCGTCATAGCACCAGAGTTCACAAGTCAGCTTCGCCATCATCAGTGCTGCGCTGCAATAAATACTCTGCGTCTCTAACAGGGTGGATGTGGGAAGCACTGAAGTGTGACCTTTAGCATTGACAACTCCTCGGCTTAGGAGACATGTCAATCTAACTCAAGCAGCTGTGGCATGCCAGCAATGTTGTTTTTAACATTCTCTCTGCTTATGAAAGATGCTACTGTCTTATTTTGATTGTGTTCTCACCCTTGGCTAACCATGCATCTCTGCAGGTGAAAAACATTGTGTCAGGTGCCACAGAAGATATTGAGATATGAAATGAGCTTTTTTTTTTTTTTTTTTTAAACTGGATATGAAGTTCATTTGGGAGAGTGCAGGGTTGGAGTAGGTTTTGTTTTTTTTTTCCTTTCTTCCCCTCGCCCTTTCCTTTCTACATGTCACCAAGGCACTTCACTCTGTGCGTAGGATGATGTGGATCCCTGATTCTGTGAAAACTGGTCCGCTCATCTCGCCAGCCCTCAGCGCAAATGAGGCATCTTCAAAAGGTTTCTGCATCTGACCTGCAGAGAGCAGACACCAGAAAGTTCAATTAAGCTCAGCAACGAGTGGAAGAGCTTTCTGAGCAAGCAAGCCTCAAATGAAGACAGCTTCCAGGCAAACAACAAAGTCACCAATTAATAACTTGCAGGGGGGTGTTTGTTTTCATCTGCTCCCAGAAGATGATTCAAAACAACTCATTCACACATGCATGTACACAGACTTTTTCTTTTTTAAACAGGGGGTTTTGTTCAGATCCTACAGACATCGCTGCAGCAAGGAAAGATACTCGGAGAGCCGCGGACCCAAAAGGCAGAGGAAACCTGTTCTGCAGACTCACTGGCACAAGTGGATGTTCGTCTTCCAGTCTCATGTGCCCTCCAGGTACGCAGGGGGAATGGATGCGGTGTGAATTACAAGCTGCGCTAAATAATTTACAAGGCACACGTGGATAATGTCATGACCTAGATAAGAACTGCTCTTAAGGCTCCAGTCTCCAAGGCACTGGGTTGCAGGAGGTTTAGTAATCCAGGCTCAGGAGAGCCAGAGGTGCTCAGAGGAAGGACCCCGCACGGGGATTCACGAGCGGAACTACCGCAGCTCTGCACGGGGGGAGAAGGAATAAGCAGCACAAGGGCTCAGCCAGAATAATTCAAGCCAAGAAGAGAGACACCAGCCTGCTACAGGGGGGCTCAAGGGGGCCAGTATTTTTGCCCGGTTCCCTGTGACAGAAGTTAAAGCAGATAAACTGCCCACCCCAGCCGAAATAATGAGGTTTTACTGTTACCAACAGGTCAGAGTCTCACCGCGGGACTCTCAGCAAAAGCTTCAGCAGAAGGACAGGATGCCTGCGAGGGAAAGCCAGGAGGTGACAGTCCCCCAGGCGCAGAGGGAACCTTTACTCTCTGCTCTTAGCACTGACCACGCTCGCAGAGCTTGCCTCGAGATGCCTGAGGAGATGTACAGACCAGCGTCTTGCCAAAAACGCAACATAAATCTCCTGTAAGTTTATGACCCTCGTCTCCAAGCTTCAAGGCGGTGCTGGAGCTTTGGACTCCGCAGCACATTAGGAGAGGGCTGCAGAAAGCTTCTAGGCAGCCTGACAGCTGGCTCATCAGCAGACGTTGCAGCGATATACCAATCTCTTTGCAAACGAAACCTTCCCGACCCCTTCAAAGGCCACACATCCCAAACGCATAGCATCTAGCCCAGCAGCATCTCCAGGATTGATGTTTTATTTCAGAACCTCCATCCAGCCGTACCCTCTTTCTCTAGCAAGGCAGGTAGATGCCACAAAAGATGCTCAATTCCTCCCTTTCAGGATTAGCAATAGCTTCAGCTTGGTATTTTCCCCTTCCAAAAAAAGGGTTTTATCACCGAAGTGACCTGATGCATATGACTTTCCAGAGTTTCACTTCTCTCATTTCAGCATGGAGATTAATTGCTAGGAGAGGCAAGCAGCTTGCCGGGCTCACAAGCTCCAGTTACAAAGCCAGTGTCATTCACTGTCAGGCAGACCCGCCTTGTCACCTGCATTTTTTTGGTTATTTTCCACTAGGACCTGAAATCTTTACTTCAGACGAGGTAACAGCCTCCCTGCTACACCACAGCGGTCTTCCTCCAGCAGAAACATGACTTATTTTGAAGGGTTTCAGGAAGACAAATTGAAATGTTTTAATAACTTCACCTCCAAAGCAACCAGTGCTCCAAGTTCTAACAAATGACATTTTCAGCTCAGTAAAAAAAAAAAAAAAAAAAAAAAAAAAGAGGGAGAGAGGGGGATGGAGTGACAGCTCAGGGGTTTGGCCACCACGCATGGTTCCAATGCCATCTAGTGGAAACTGGCTCTTGCAACATTTCTTTATATTTTGGTGCAGCCAGGGAAAAAAAAAAAAAAAAAATATAAATCTCTTTCCGTACATCTCCAAAGAGCACAACGAGCTGAGTTTCCACTGAACCCAAAAGAGCAGACACAGCACCCTAGCATCAATGCTTCATTAGATACGAATCCATACAGTATCACTGTTTAGCCCTGACTGAAAGGATCTATTTGAGGAAGCAACCGTTGCTGAACTGTAGCAACACTGCACCCTAAAAAGGAATAGTGATTAAAACTATTAAACTATTAAAACATTTTGGTGGGGGAAAAAAAAAACCCCAAACTACATTCCTGAATACAGTTTCACCTGCCAAAGTCGGGTGGGCTTCAGCTAGCAGGGGCTGAAAGAGTGACTCAGGAGCCCCTTCCACGGTTACGTCTGCAGCAGCAGCGAGCCCACTGGTGTTTTCAATATTGCCAGGACAGGCTAAGTGGGGTGACAGCCTGGCATGGCGAGGCAGCCGTGCAAAACCTCCTGCAAAGTCTCTATACTTGCTGCAGGGTACGAGCCCGAGACGAGCTTCTGAATGCTTCAGTCCACAAAGCCCGAGCGTGAGCTTAGGAAAAAAACTTCCATTAAAATGACACGCCGGAGTGCTGCTCGCCATTCCAGACGTGGGCTGCTCTTACTACAGATCTTCCTCTGGGATCGCTGCAAGGGCCTGTGACTTTGGGGCACAGATTATAACAATAAATATAGCATTCTCTCTCCCTGGCAAGAACCTTTCTTGACCCTCTTCAAATAAAATATGCATGGACACCCTCACTATAAAAAGATTTTGGTTTGTTCTTTGCATATTGTAGCTGTACTCATGACATCATTGCTTTATATTTTCCTCCTAGTGGAAACTACTGCAAAAAGCATTCGTAAGATAAAGCAAAAGAGGTTTCACTGCTACACTTTCCCACCCCAAAGATTCTTCCCCTCCCACTGGCAAATCTCATTAACGAGGAAGCATCCATGAGCTTTTTGTTGTCGCTCCCTCACCGCACTGATCGATAATCCTGCAACAAAACCTCTCACCAGCACCATTATTTCGGTGGGCTGTGAATTGTTTTTATTTCCACAATTTGTTAATAGCTTTCTCATTGAAGACTAGAATGCCAAATCATTTATCTGGCGTGCCGTTAGCAAGACTTATCCACTTCCTTACTCATGGCTCATTACGCTGTGCAACCGGATTTCCATTCAGCGTAGCTGGAAAATCCTTTTCCAGAGGGAAAAGCCAATTTCACGAAGGGCGTTTGCACATCATCTCCTCTCTGCCTAGAATAATATTATGGTTGCATTCCTAATTGGTTTAACTTCTAGGCATCAAACTACATTTCCTGCACAGCAGGCCGCCTAGCATATAAATCCATTTTCACGTTCATTCCGCCAGCAGCGGGGTGCATTATTAAACCCCACCCCCTGCCAAGAACATCAGCATCAACCCTGTCATCTTGATCTGCCGTTCGCGTTGCCAGGCTGAGCTCGACTTACCTCTTCCAAACGCACCCAGGTCGCCTCCCGCTTTTGCCGAGCTGCAGTCGCTAAACTGAGAAGCGAGAGATTCAAAATCCTCTTCTCCCGATTTTATCTTCTGGATGTAGCCTGTAAATACAAGGCATAACTCAGTCAGGGGAAGGAAAAAATGGGGAAAAAAGAACCCCCCCCAAAACCTCACCTTAAGCTTTACATCCCACAGCAAGAAGGGCCCAAACAGCCACGTACGCACACCACGCAGGTGAAGCGAGGCTTTCAAAGCTCCCGAAGGAAGACAGAGCCAGAACTAAACTTTCATAACACCCCAAAAGCACTTGTCTCAGGTTTTTTTTTTTTCCAAGCACGTTTCCATCTTTGCACTGTGGTCCATTTCTATTTAAGCTTCTATTAAATAAAAAAAAGTTGATTCCGCCTACTACTACCCCTGAAGCATGGGAATTTATTACTGGGCTTGAAAATAGATGAGCTTTTGATTTCAGAAGGGCTCACCTCGGTAGAAGACCGAGCATGAAGAATCTCCGAGGACTGAATTATTTGTCAAGACAGCTTTTTAAAAGGTCAGTTAAGAAATATTTGTAGTATTCTTAACCGAGAGCTCTGCCTCACTGTTCTGAATCTTTCCGGCCCAGCGGAAAACCCCCCCTGCTAGCTCATAACAAGAAAACCTAGGAGACAGATCATATTTTCCAGTCAACAGCTTGATAACATGATTGCGGAGCCACTAATTACAGATACCGACTGCTCTCAGAGATGAGCAAAGCACAAGTGCCACTGACACGTCCCTTAACACCGCATCAGGCAGCTTTTCATGGATTCTCGAGACAAGAAGAAAATCCTGCGCAGTTTCATGCAGCTCAACCACCTTCAGCTCCTTCATTAAAAGGAGCGTAACCACTGATCAAAATCCCAAGCCATCCCCGGTCCAACTTGCAGCCTCCCCCCACCAAAACGCAATTTAGTACCAGTTGCAAGCAATGTTTCTGCATGAGGAACAGTCGTGTAAGCTGGGCTGGAAGCCTGCGAACAGAAGCTCTATCTGCTGTAGGTCTGGCTGCCAGCTAACCCTCCACCTCCCCAACGCAGCCTGCTCCTGCCGCAGGGGCTTGCCTTCCGCGCTTTGGACCACAAGTGATAAATGAAGACTAAATTACATTGCAAAAATCATTCGTCCATGTATTTTAAGCAAGGGAGCATCTCCCAGAGGAATCCATCCACACATGTCCCGAAGCACACATGAACAGCCCCAAACCGGTGCTCCAGCTTCCAACCCAAAGCCACTCTCCGTACCAGGAGAAAACTGGTTTCTCGCTAGAGATTTGTTTAATTTTTAAATCCCTCCTTCCAGAAATCTCCTGTCAGCTTTTGAAAGAATTGGCAAAGCCTGACTGTCTTCCATTTTAGACCTAAGCAGTCTTCCACCTTCAAAAAGAAACACTGAGAAGCAGCTGATTTTCTTTAACAGAAAAATCAAGAGAAAAGAAATGTTGTTTCCCTCCCCTCGAAGCTATTAAGGCTCCTGGTTTCGATAACCAAACTTCCTAATTCAGGTCACTCCCATTTAAGCCCTGTAGCTTGCATGTACAAAGACTCTGCACTTTGCTAGATAAACCTCTAAAAAAAAAATTAAAAAATAAAATTGGGCTGAGCATAGTTTATTCCAGCCGCAAGCAGTGGAAGATGCCTACCTGAAAAAGGGTCATGCACGTAATTCAAGAGCTAGGCTTTATTATTTGGAGGGATGCTCTGACAAAAGAAGGCAGTTTCTGATGCAAAAGGATGAGGAAATAAGTATTTTCCAGCTTGTTTTAATGCTATTTACTCGTACACACCTGAGGAAACATCTGTGAGGGCTGGGGGCAGGTAAGAAAACATTCCTTAATGAGAGAATGGAGGTTGCCTCTTAGGAGTTGACATATCCGGCAGCAACTGCAAAAGCAGGCTATCAATTTTTGAATGAACACTTTTATTGCAGTTTAATGCTAGCGAGACCAAAACAAAGGGATTTTAAGTCTTCAGATTAGTCTTCTACCCTACAGCTCATTTTTCCTCCCCAATTCAGTCGTCCCTTTAAATCAGCTGCCACTAGCCTAAATCTCTGGCATTCAGCAAGGCGTTCAGGACAGCTAGGTTTGCTTTTCCAGCTGGACAGGCCACGAGGAAAAGCTACCAAAAAAAAAAAATGGGAATAGGAGATTGATTACCTCCGGTTCTAGAATTTCAGTTTTATTAAACAGGCGTCCTGAATATAGTTCAAAAGCCATAGAAAGTTATCTTAATTCCTAAAGTGCATAACCTGCTTTAACAGAAAACGCCAGCGCTCGTTACCTACGTGAGATCATACCCATTTATCCTACCTGCTGCTCAGAGTGCACACGTACAGGTGGAGAAAGCCTAACATGAAAGTCTGAAACTCTACAGAACTTAAGACAACAGCTATTTATCCTGTATTAAAAAAGAGAAAAAGGATTATTTATCTGGGCGGAAGACAGCTCACAGCATTCATACATTTTAGGAAAGAAACTGATACTGGTTCATCCTATTAAACCAAGCTGCTTGAGCATAAACAGTCTACTTGCTGACAAAACAGAGCTTATCCTAAAAATACCTATCGGCACCACCATAAATACGTATCTAATTGCCTATAGCTGCCAATCCCCAGCAAATACCCGTCACACACCACATCCAGAAGTGTCAGGAATTACAGCTTTAAGATATACGCTGATGTTAACGTAATAAAGTATCCAAATTAAGGATCAGAGTGTTTACATTGATATCCTGAACTGTCTGCCTTGGTCACATCAGCAGCTTCCTAGTGGTGAAGAGTTTCATAAGCGTGCAGAGCAAACCAGTCAACTACACATTGAAACAGAATTTAGTTATTAAAACCTCCTAATTTTATGCCGGTGACCAGCCTGAGAGCAAAATCTGCCTGTCAACTAGATGAGGGTTTTCCTGGATAAAGCCTAAGGCTGAGGTAGTTGTTTCAAGCCAGCTCTACCGGAACAAGACACCGGCACCTCGTGTCTAAACTTTGGCTCCGTGAAGTGGGATTAATGAACCGTTTCCCCAAATGATCTCAGCCATTTAGAACAAATTACGCAGATTAGGTACTGTCCAGGTTTTAACAAACTACCCTTAAAAATCTCCAGGCGTAAGTGAAATTGAATAATGGGAGATTAGTGCAAAAAGAGCACAAAGAATGGCAGTGGATTGTGCTGAAATGGGGAGTATTGGGGAAGAGAAGCTTTCGGGGACTGAACTTTGGGATGAATCCTAGCTGATTGTGCAAAAAGAAAGAGGGGTAAGCTAACGAAACACGCAAATAACAAGCTGGAGGGTGGGGAAGCACTGTCAGCAGAAAGGAGGATCAGAACATTAAACGTGACCTGAATGACCAAGCCAGACCCAATGACACCAAGCGAACTCGCACACCCGTTTAGAAACGCAACAACAACAACAAAAAGATCTGCTGTAGGCAGAGAGCTCGATCAGAAAGAGGAGGACGTCAATGCGGAATTACAAATAACTCCAAAACAGGCAGTACGACTTTAAAAGCCAGAAACACAGCACTGAAGTCATGGTATCCTCAGCAGAGAGAAGGG
Organism: Gymnogyps californianus; assembly: GCF_018139145.2. Lineage (NCBI taxonomy): Eukaryota > Metazoa > Chordata > Aves > Accipitriformes > Cathartidae > Gymnogyps > Gymnogyps californianus. The sequence continues at coordinate 484,821 of NW_026114290.1, read as the reverse complement.
CAGTAGTAAATGCCACAGTAGAAGGCACAGCCGAGAGCTACTCCGGAATATTGCAGACCACAATGAACCCACGCTCAAGAAAGATTAATCGAAACTGAAGTGCAAAGGAGGGCTAAGAGTAGAAACAGCAGAAGGGATGACCTACATCACCAGCAACTAAAAGCCTGGTTGGCTCAGCGTGCAAAAACAGGCTGGTAAAGAGCAGGGCTCTCTAAATCCACTGAGAGGTCAACATCAGGAAGAAATTAAATTTAATTAAGTAATTAAACAACACTAATGCAAAAAACACCGGGTAGAAACTCATCATAAGCAGTATTTAGCTGGAAACCGGGTTTCTACGCATCAGAGCAGAGGTGGTCCGAAATAACCTTCACAGCAAATTCAGCCAGAACCCTAACTGCCTCTTAAACAGCGCTTGATAAAGCTTCCAGAGGGGACTAAGAGGTTTCGCTACCTTTAATATCAGGGTCAGGCTCAAATCTGACATTTCTTTCTAGTCCCACATTCCCTGCCGTGTTATCACCTATCAGAAAAGCACCAGGTGAGCCAAGTCCTCCAACTCCTGCTGTAACACAACGGGAGAGCTAACCTACATTTAATCCTCCACTGCAACTTTCTTAATGGATTAAAAATCATTCACGGGTGACGCACCCCGCCAGCTCTCTCGACTCTCCTCCCTTATTATCAGAGAAAAGCCATCAAATGGAATATTTGATATCAGTCAAGTTCACCTACCAAAAACATTTATCTTCAGTATCGTCCCCTCTCCTGTGGGAGCACAGAACTCCCTAATCAAATTTCTTTCGCGGATTTTTATTGCATAAAGCATTAACATCAGCGCTACATTCGGAGGGAGATCTCTCAGACATAACCGATCTCCAAACAAAACATGAAAATGTGTGGTACTGTGCCTGTCAAACAAATTCCTCCCCAGAGACCTACTTAGACAATTCTATGCTATAATTACATTCACCAGGTACAGTACATCTGTTCAGAAAAGTTCATTGACGCCCGACTGTCAGGAGCCGTAGCGGAGCTAAGCCGTGCATCCTCCCCATAAGTTTCAGCTGTTCCAGCAACTTAACTTACAGTAATTTTCAAGAAGCCACCACAGAATAATTAATCAGAAGCTGATGTTCCCTATGACCTTCCCAGGAATAGCGTTTATCGGGGACAAATGCGGACCGAGAGGTGGTTGGGGTTTTTTTTTGACAATGGTATTCCCATCATAGGAATTAATTCCCTAACGGCCTTTACCAAGAACACAAGCAGGGCATTTACATGAAGCAAGTTTTAACCACAACTCTTTCCTCTTCAGACACCACAGAGAGATTATGAAAGAGTTATTTGATAGTGAGAAGGCTCTGAAGCTGTCAAGCTTAATCTCATTCTTTCAAGCCAAGGAAAGTTTAAGCTGTTTCTTTCCATCACCTTATCAGGTAGCAGAGAACTACGGCATCTCAAAGAAAAACACCCAAACAAAGTAAGAATGATGTCAATTGTTGAGTCCAAATAACGTTATTCAGGCTTCTAAAGATAACTAGTTTACAGAACAGCTACGTATCAAAAAGCCTACCTGGTCACAAGCTCCTGAAATACCTCTTTAGAGATAATGAGACAACTTTCCCTTCTAAAATGTAAGTGATTCCCTCTTACAAAGATCCAAGTTCATCAATGCCTGCTTAAAACACGCCAGCACCATGCATCATTTAACCTCTGATCTGTAGAAAGCTCTGCGCTGGCCTTTTGGTGAGTATCACTCCAAGAGATGGCTCTAGAACAGTTTTATTCTTTTAAAAAAAAGACAGAGAAGAGAAGAGAAGCGACAGAGAGAGAATTTGCAGCTCGGCTGAAATATTTCAATCTATTTATCTTTGCAACAGTCTCAACTCCCTTGGCACAGATCTCCACACTCAGCGTGCATCCCGCTTTATCACCTCCGGTCACACTTTCTCAGCCACCCTAACTTGAAGGGGACAATTCCCTAAAAAAAATTCCCATCTGTGCCAGTTAATTTAACCTCCTCCTTCCAAAAGGCGGTGAGCAGATACCACCTGCTGGTCACCGCCTCGCTGCTTCAAATTATTTAGCACAGAAATTTCCCCTCCCAGGGCTTTCGAACAAGAAAGGCCTTAAATTTATTGTTGCTGGGGACCAAGGCAATAGCCAAAACACCCTCCCTATCTTCCCTCCCTCGTTGCTGAAGCCATAAAAGATAAGACAGGCCCAGTACTGCGGCTCATATCTGCGCGTTCACAGCCCAGAGCGTGTCAGCTAGCCTTTGCAACCTCACTGCCAGAAAAGACAAAGCTGCCTGCTAAAGAGCGTGGTCTCAGTTTCATCAATTAATCAGCAGGACCGATTTAAACCTCACCCCAAGCCCCCAAATTCCTTATCCTAAGAGGTAAAAGCCAGTCGTAACAGCTGGACTTCGAACTTGCTTCCATAAGATCAAAACCTCAATGCTGAAGAAACATGACATCAATTCAATTCTACTGCCAGAGTTGCAAGGAAAAAAAATCTAGGCTGCAAAGATTAACATCCCCTATTGCGGAAGACATGCAGCGCCCTCGCTCCTAGACCAGATCACAAGCCAGAACACTTTGGGAAAAGCCCGGGCCGATCAGGTCATCCGTACAGCCTCGTGCAAGGTTGACTGCCTCCTACAAGCAACTTGATTTCAAGCAGAGGTTAATTAGAACTTACTCTAAGTTGCTACTAGGGCAAGGAGTCAAGTGACATTAAATAAAAAGAAATGTTTAAAGAGCGTTTGTTTTAGCTTTAAATGATTTTATTTTTAATATAAAAATACACATTTACAAAGAAAATACAAACAAACCTCTGAAATAACATTACAAAAAAAACACAAAGGGGAAGACACACGGGCTGGGACCTATCTTTACGTCATTTAATCATACAGCAAATTTGTTTCTCCGAGTGGCTGAGCCACACGAAAGTCCATGTTCAAACCGCTTGGCTTAAAAAAAAACCTTTGCTTTAGCAAGTTCAGGACACACTGAACCACTCATCTCGGGGTCCAATTCTAGCCTTAAAATGACTTTTCCCCTTCAACAGCATCATATTCTCTCTCTCTCTCCTGCATTTACTTGCCATTTATAAGCTCCAGTGCCTCATCTTTGGTCCGCGTGATCTTTTCCTGCCTCCACGACGAGGGTCTTCTGGACTGGTTGTGTTTCACCAAGAGATGTGAACATCGCACTTTGCTAGGCTCCCCTTGGCCGTTCTTCCCGCTGCCGCTGGGCCGTTCCCACTGGCTGGCATTTGTGATGTGGTTGAAGTAATACACACGGCCTGTGGACAGAGAGAGGGGGCTGGGGTTAAAAAAAGCTCCTGGCAGACCCTGAGAATCAGCTTCTTGACCCCAAGAATCAGTTTCTGACCCCAGGAATCGGGTTCTTGACCCCAGGAATCGGGTTCTTGACCCCAAAGGCACAGAAGACTGGATTTCTCCGAGTGCTTGGCCACATCCACGCGATCAGCTCCAACACACGAGGTAGGAAACAAGGCTTTACAACTCCACATCATTTCCTACGCAAGCGTTTCCGTCGGGAAGCGCCTTTAGTCAAAGCAACAACCCCGCGCAGAAGCAGGCTCCAGCTGCCTTTGCAATTCACGACGCTGGCACAGATCAGCGACAGAACACCCACCGACACAGTCGGAACCACAAACACCCCCAGGCAACACCCTGCCGCTGCCGGGAAGGCAGACGGTGACGGGTTTCTGGCCTGGGAATAAGACTGCGTTTTGCTCTAGCCCTGTTTACGAGGGTGAAGCAGCGTAAAGTCGCTCAGTTAAGCACATCCCGCAGCAAACGCGGTGAGTTACTGTTAGCGAAGATCACATCTTTGTATTGCACAGACCTTTCCCTCTGAAAATCACCTTTTTTCTACCAGGAAATCAGACCTTCCTGCACAAGACATCCATGGTTTCCCCAGGTAGCAGAAAATGAAGCTCCTGTGAAGTCACCTCTCAACACATTCAGCATTAGAGCCAGGTAATTCTGCTGCTCGAAGGCCTTCCAGCGCTCAGAGCCACACACACATTTACCTGCGATAACTCACAGCATCGACCGAGGTGATTTCTGCTTTCTTCTACCGAATCATTCACCCCAAAGCTCTCCACTGAAGCTGGGAGCAGACCAGACTCAAGAGAAAAGCCAAGCAAACCAAGGTGAGGGACTGCAGCAGCAGAGCTGTGCAGCGGGAAGCTACGACCTAGTAGCAAAGAGCCCAAGTTCCCGGTTGCAATCCCAACCAACAGCCTAGACCTAATTCTAGCCAGCCACGAAGCTCCCTCCCTCCAGGATGCTTCAACCGCGGTAGTTCTGGCAACGAAGGGCTCACACGGGCCCCTCTTCTCTCTCACACGGGCCCCTCTTCTCTCTCACACGGGCCCCTCTTCTCTCTCACACGGGCCCCTCTTCTCTCTCAGCCTCATCGCCTCCACCTCAAACAAACGAGCCGAGCAGCCAAGCTGAAGAATGCGACCTCCTAGGAACGACTTGTGAGCCGCTAAGCGTGGAAAGCTCTCGCCGCAAAGGACAAAACCCCGCCGAAAGCACCGTCCTGACCCACAGCTTCCCTCCCCGAGCCACCGCAGCCCCACCGAGGGCCAAGCGCCCTGCCGCGCTCTAACCCGGCCTTTTATAAAGAGCCTTCCCTCGGCTCTGCCACCCTGCCCCGCTTCCCTCAGAAGGAGCAAACCCCCCCCCACCCCAGCCCCATACATCCTCACGCCCCAAGCATCGCTCCCCTGGCAGACCACCGTCCCGGGAGCCGCTTGCCCCCCCCCGACCCCCCCAGGGGCACGGCGCCCCTCGGGCACGGCAGCCCCGGAGCCAAGCACCGCGCAGATCCCCACCGTGGCTCTCAGGCCCGTCCGAAGCCCAGCTCTCCACACCCCGCCGCCCCCAGGTCCCACTCACGGTCCCTCAGACCCCACCGAGGCCCAGGCCGGGCCCACCGGGCCGCACCCCCGCCGGGGTAGAAGCCGGGCCTCCGATGCCCCGAGAGGCCCAACCCGCCGCCCACGGAAAGAGGCACCCCCCAGCCGCTCCGCTCCCGGCGCCGCTACCCGTACCGGAGCTGCGGCTCATGCGCTTCTCCCAGCCCGCGGGCAGCTTCTCCTCCTCCGCCATCTTCCCTCGGCTGCACCTCCCGCACCGCCCGCGCCCGAGCCCGGCCCCATTGGCGCGGGGAGGAGGCGGGGCAAACCCGCCCCTTCCCTGCCTCCATTGGCCCGAAGGGAAGGCAACGCCCAACCTCCCCGCGTTGCCGTTGGTGGAAGCGCCCGCCCTTCTGGCGCTCATTGGCTGCGGGCGGGAGGCCGCATTGAAGCCGGAAGCGGCCCTGGGCACGTGACGCGGGGCCGGACGGTGGCCGTGCGTGGACAAAAGAAGTAGGAGCGCGCAGCGCGTCGTTCCCTCCCGGTTCGGCGGCTCCCGGTGCCCCGTCCCCGCCGCCCCCGGAGCTCCACAGCAACCAGAGACTCGAGAGACACGTTTATTATAAACCACTTAAACACTCCAGGGTAACTACAGCACGTTTAGAGCTTCAACATGGCTCCAGCTCAGCCATACCGGGGAGGGGAGGAGGGGGGAACCGGGATTAGGCGGGGGATCCCACGGGAAAAAAAAAAAAGGAGAGCACCGGGGGGGGGAAACCGGGAAGGGATGGCAGCCGCTACTGGTAGTAGAGCTCCAGGTTCATGCCATCGTGGATCTCATCTGGAGGATGGAGTTAAGGAGAAGGGTGGAGATTGATGGCGGGGGAAGGGGGAGCCGCGGACACCCCACCCCCCCCCCAGACCCCCCCCTTCCCGTTAACACCGTAAAATACCCGCCCGGAGAAGGATACAGTCGCCCAGTGTGACGTGATCCTTGAAGATGGTGTACCTGCGGGGATGGAAAACACAGCTATCAGGTGGCCGGTACCGTTTCCAGCATCCCGGGATCGGCGGGGGCGGGGGGGGGAGCCCCGACGGCCCTCCGGGCCGTCGGGGCTCCCCCCCCCCCCCCCGCCGATCCGGAGCTGCCTCTATCCCCCGGTTCCACTCACCACTTCTTGAGGACGATTTTGTCCCAGCGGGTCCCTGTCTGTGCCGCGATCAGCTTCTTCAAATCGCGGATGGAATCCTCGGTACTGGCGGGGCCGTTAAGGAAAACCGGGGGGAGAACCGGGAGGAGCCCCCCCACCCCGGACCCCCCCCATTGCCCCCAGTTCTCCGGGATACTTGCATTTTACCCGCACTTTCTTGCCCAGACGGTCGTTGCAGACGACTTCGATCATCGTTGCCTGAGGGATGAGAGGGGTTGGGGGACGGGATACCGGGGGTTAACGGGGAGGAGTGAAGAAGCACCGGGAAGGGGAAAGAAACACCGGGGAGAGTTGTTGGTACAGAATGAGGTCCGGGGGGATTAAACAGGGAGGTCTTGATCCCACCGGAGCCCCCCCGGTACTCACCGAACTCTGCGTCACTCCACCACAGCCGCTACGGCGTCCGAACCGGAAGCTACCGGGAGCTGAGCCGGAAGCGGAAGTGACGCGCGCAACGCCCGCCTCATTGTCGGGCTAAGCGGCCAAGATGGCGGAAGCGGACGGTGTGGAGTTGCCGGTTCTGCCTGACTCGGTGCTACTACAAGTCCTGGCGCTGCTGCCGCTGCGGGACCGGCTGCGGGCGGCCAGGTGGGACACCCCCCGCCCCCCGACCGGCACCGGGCCCCGCCGCCTCCCCGCCCGGGCCCCGGTGTTGATCGCCTCCCGCTTCCCCGTAGGGTTTGCCGGCGATGGCAACGGCTGGCGCTGGACCGGATGGTCTGGAGACATGTGGATCTGAGCCCGCACCGGGTACCGGCCGCCTAGCCGCCTTCCCGTACCGGGCGGCGGCGGAGGGAATCGCCCCAGTGCGGGCAGGGGGCTGAGATCGGGGGGGTCACCCCACTGCAGGCAGGGGGCTGAGATGGGGAGGGGGTCACCCCAGTGCGGGCAGGGGGCTGAGATCGGGGGGGGTCACCCCAGTGCAGGCAAGGGGCTGAGATCGGGGGGGTCACCCCACTGCGGGCAGGGGGCTGCGATGGGGGGGAGTCACCCCACTGCGGGCAAGGGGCTGAGATGGGGAGGGGGTCACCCCAGTGCAGGCAAGGGGCTGAGATGGGGGGAGTCACCCCAGTGCGGGCAGGGGGCTGAGATGGGGGGGGTCACGCCACTGCGGGCAGGGGGCTGAGATCGGGGGGGTCACCCCAGTGCAGGCAGGGGGCTGAGATTGGGGGAGTCACCCCAGTGCAGGCAGGGGGCTGAGGGAGGGGGGGGAATCACCTCACTGCCGGCAGGGCTGGTGCCCCCCTGCCCACCCCCCGGGAACAGACCCTTTTCCTTTCCCCCCTCTCCCCCCCAGATCAGCTCCCGGACCCTGTGGCACCTAGTGCGGCGGCGGCTCTGCGACAGCCTGCGGACGCTGCGGGTGCGGGGCACACTCCGCTCCGGCGGCAAGCAGCGGCTCCTCTCCCCGGCGCTGCTGACCGCCCTCGGGAAGCGGTGTCCCCACCTCTGCCGGCTGTCCCTGGCAGAGACGGACCTCCGCCCCGTCCCTTACGACACCATCCCTCCTTCCCTCACGGCGCTGGAGCTGACCCGCTGCGAAATCCCCGCCGCCTGGTTCTGCGGCTCCGCCGCGAGGGCCCTGCCCCAGCTGCAGCACCTCGTCGTCCGCAACGTCCCTGCCTTTTCCGATCGCCATTTGCTGAACGTCTCCTCCCAGAGCCACCTGAAGACGCTGAGCCTTTCTGGCACCTACCGCGTAACGGATACGGGGATTCAGAGAGCGGCTCCGCGCCTGGAAGAGCTGGAACGCCTGGCGCTGCGCCACTGCGTCATCGGCGACTCCGCCGTGGGCTTCATCGGGCGCCACATGAAACGCCTCCGGTTCCTGGAGATCGGCGACGCTTACTCCCTGACGAACGCGGGTCTGGCTTGTTTAGCAACCCTGCGGCGCCTGGAGACGCTGTGCCTCGATCTCTGCGATACCATTTCCCCCGGTGCCGTTATTGCTTTGTGCCGAGCGCTGCCCCAGCTGAGGAACCTCAAGTTAGGCGGGGCTCGCTTGGAAAATGAAGTGATCGATAAAATTCAGGCGAGTTTGCCCCACTGTAGCTTTTCACATGCTCCTTGACACGCAGCCTGAAGCAGCAGGGCTTTGGCCGTTCGTTACTGCGCCTGAAGTGCTGCTTTTTGGGTGAAGCCTGTTTGCCGGGGAGCTGCTGTGCGTATTTTTGGGACAGAATTTCCGTTGGGGCTAAAACGGCAAGGGTGTCGTGGAAAATGGTTTGTCAGGAACTTGTTCTTGGTAGGATTCCTTCCCCCCACCCCCCTTTTTCCGTGGATGGGGGGAACAGGAAAGCCGGGGAGCACCCAGCTTTTGGGAACCCCACTGATGAGCTGACCAAAGACTGGCTGAGCTTCTGAGTTTAACCTCTCTCTGCTCCTCTTCCCCCACCGCTAGACATCAGGCAGCAGCTTAATGAGCGCAGAATTGAAGGAGCGAAGTGAGGCGCCCTCCTGCCGCTGACAAAAAAAGATCTGGCAGCCCAGACCTCGGGCTTCCAGTTAATATCTAACTCCGATTGCTTAACCGCCCTGCACGTACGCTCCAAACTCTGCCAGGGAAGAAATACCTCAGCGAGACGTGCCAGAGCTGCTGTTTTCTTGGAAGAGCTCAGGCGAGCTACCCAGACAGCGAGCGTTTTCAGTCCAGGATGTCGTCTTCCTTCTACTTTCCTTCAAATTCAGTTCTTCAAGTTACTCCTCAGCAAGGTTTTGGTCGCGGGGCTTCCGGAACGCCTGGTCCCCGGAGCCACGCGTCTCATTTGCGCAGCGAACGGGCTGGCACGTGCTCTCGGGCATCGCCGGGGGCTGCCCTTAACCTCTGGGTTCTGCTGGGAGCAGCCACGTTTCCTCATCACCTTTTATTGTCCTCCCCGCAATGTCGTAACACCGGATAACTGACCCTGAGCGGTGTGGCGTTCCTATTCTTGGGTCGTTGAGTCGGCCGAGGATGTTTTTAAATCAAATGCCGTCTTTATTAAATAAAAATGCTTTTGATTTCTGTTTTCGCACGCTGTAATGTTTTAACTCGTCTTTGTTAAAATAAAGTCGGGCAGCTTTCGGCACCGAGCGGCCTCCTCGGGTGTTAACAGCTGGAGAGCTGCTGTCCCGGGATGAAGGTCCAAGCGGGGACACCGCGTCGGCGCATCGGCCAGGCTGCGGCCAGCCAGAGCTTGGCACGCGAGTCCCTCGGGGAGACCCATCGATTTGTCTCCCGATTTAGTCAACCCTTCGCTCCTAGCAAAGCTTTTTCCCTTACGACAGGGAAACGCGTGGAATTATAAAGAGCTCAAACAAACGCCCGAGTCCTGGATCCTCTTAACGCCCCGATCCCCTCCCCGAGAGGTTCTCCTCCCTTGTTCGCGTCCTCCCTGCTCCGGGCCGACGGGGATGTGAACTGCTGCTTCCCGCAGTTGCTCACTGATTTGGTTTTTTTTACCTCCCTTCGGACAAGAGCGTTCTCCTAGGAGGATTGATGTCTCCGCTGAGCCTTTTCTGGGATCGTTTTCACCCCACGCACCCCCTGCCCTCCAGCTTACGCAAGAAGCCGTTCGCTTTCAGGCAGACCTGGATGGCAGTGACCCCCCGTTCCCCCCCCCCCCCCGTGATGAAATCCTCGTCGCCGCGCCGTTAACAACCGGTCTTTGTGCCCTGGCCTCCTTTCTGTTCCTACGCACAATCTCAGTGATAGCTTTGGGGCAAATAAACAACAGCGAAATGCCCCAGCTCCGCTTTGGAAAGCATCCCAAGGCTGCTGGCTTAATAACTACCGCTCCGTGTTTATCACAGAGCCAGAGATTTACGCTGGAGTAATTAGCGTTATTAAAACTTCGAGCACCATCTGTCCCAGCACTCTCTGGGCTCGGGGAGTGAAGGCAAAACGGCAAAAGGGAAAATTAAAGACGGGAACAATCCGTCAGTCAGTCAAGGCGCGGCTCGATGCGGCGGGAACCTCGATGTTCTCTCAATGTTTGCCGTGGGACGTTGGCGAGCCTGACGGCGCAGCGCTCCGAACAACGTAATTTAATATCCGACAGTCCCAACTTGCCAGTTTTCCATCATCTCCGCAGAGCGCGTGATTGCTAAACGCGGAATAGCACGGAACAGCAATTACAAGCTTATACGGCGCAAAGAGGGCTTTTCAGGCTGGGAAGCAGGAGGGGAGCTGTAAATATCGGATGACCCCGGGCAAATTATAGGAATAAAAGACTGAAAGGGTCTTCTTGAATCATCAGTTCTGTTTCTGCCCCGGTAGGACAGCAGCTCACCCTCCTCACGCATCTACTGAAGCTCTCGGAGGGCCGTGCTAGACCCTTATTGCCTCCAATTTCCAAATTCAGGGGGTTTCTACTCTGTTTTTCTCCATTTCTTCTTTTGCCAACCTTGAACTTGAGCCGTTCTTCCCCCAGCCCCACCTTAGGGCTGTCTATACGCACATCATGATGCCAAAGCCCAACTTCCTTAAAAATACAGAATAAAAGCCTGACAGAGAGCCAGCTAAACCCTCGGCGAAGCCAGCGCATGAAACGGCTCTCGGGGCTGAGAGGAGCAGAAGTTCGTAGCCACCGAAGGGAAAAGAAAACTCGGCGAGGCCCTAACCTTTCCGGGTTATCCGTCACTGCGGGGAGCGACCCTTCCTCAGCAAGCTGCTCCTCCGCCTCCGTCACACGTAGGTTTATACGGAGCGTTCATACGGGTGCTTTATCAGACCCAGACCCATTTTATTTTCTTGGGCGAGCGCGTCCGTTGGGGCAACGCTCGCGCCTTCGGCTTTGGTTTCCAAACCAAAGACCATTCCCCGTTTTCCAGACTCAACTCATTTCCAAAGCGGTCTGGTCGTTTCCCTTCAACTTGGAGGAAACCCCTTCAGAAACTTGAGAGGTTTTTTTTTTTTTACTCCGAAGGGACGGAGAGAGTTACAAATAAAAAGGGCACGCCGCTTGGCTGGAGGGAAAACCTCCAGACAGCTGGATTATTGGAAGTGGACACAATCCAAGCTGCTATTTTGAGAGGACAAACCAGGAGGAGACAGCCTGAAAAACTGCTGGTTAAATTATAACCGTTGCACTGAACATCCCTAGAGGTCTCGCAGGTTCTCTAGTCCGGAGATCCCGGTGAAAAAGCTTCTCCTTACTTGATCCTAAGCTTCATCCTCCCCTCCCAGCCACAGCGTACCAGGATGGATGAGGAACATCTTCACGACGACCTGCGCGTTTTTAAAGGTAAACTTCAGGCACGCCAGCCCTTCAACCCGACCACCTCGAGGAGACGGGCAGGAGCAGAGAGGGGAACGCGACTGTATCTTGTAGCGTGGTCTTCCTCCACCACCGTGCTGGGTTTCTGAGGGAGAGGAAGGTCCGTGCTCTCCTTCCTCCTCTGCTTAGGCAGCTTGGCTGATCAGCTCTAACGGGGTTGACTGGGTGGGATGGGGAACCCTCACCCTGATGAGCTTGTCCCTGGGGTTGAGGCTCAGAGGGAAGATGACGGAAAGGGCCGTCCGTCACCGCGATGAAGGGCTGGTGGTGGTGCGAAGCCGGTGGTGCCAAACCACCCGAGTGCGTTTAGCATTGGAAGTGTCCCGGACCGGAGCAGAATTAGGCTTTTCCTGGAGCTTTCCCAAGTCGAGCTCCTCAAACCGAGTAGCCCAACACCCTTGCAAACCTCCCAAGGTCAAACCTTGGAACCCATGGGTATTTCCAAGGTTCAGCCCCTCCGAGAAGGGGACCTGATGCCAGCGAGGGACAGCAAAGAGCCCTCCAGACCCCGGACCGTCACTTAGGGAACCGTTTCCCTTTTGAAAAGGGTTACTAGACAGCCGGGAGGGTTTAGAAACATGTCACAGCCCGGAATACACGGTGTAAGCTTATCATTTCTTTTTATTTTGCTTATGTGGTACCTGAGATCACCTGCCCTGCCCTTTAGCGAGGCCTCTCCAGTGCTAACACAACGCACTGTGCGACAGCCGTCTGGTTCGGGGTGCTCTCAGCCCCCCGGGCGGGTCTGAGCAGGATTTATCATCCAAATTTTGGCTTCCGTAGCAAATAGTTAACTATTCCGGGTTATTTATTAACCCTTCTATAAATGGAACCAGAAGAGCTATGAAAAAAATCCCGGTGATCCGCGGGGAATATTTTCACCTCTCTTTTGTTTTGTTTTAAAGACAGAAACTTCTTCCAGCAGAAGCTGAGATCCTTTTTCACGGTGTACTTGCTCCTGGCCCTCTCCTTTTTGCTGATCATCACCCTGTTTGCTGTGTCGCTCTCCAGAGGTACCGGGACATCTTTGAATTAATGAATTAGGCAGGGAGGAGGAAGAGACACGTGAGGTCTAAGTGCACGCTCCTGCGCTTAGAGGACTCTATAGTTCCTAATTCCACGGGACAGAGCGACCAGAGGAGCTCCCAGCCCGTCCCGTGCAGTGACCGCTGGCGTCCACGCCGCTATCTCTGGCTAATCCAAGCTATAAGCCAGTATTTTAAATTTCCTGGGATTTCTTTGCCCCGTAGGCTGCTGGAAAAATAAAAGATGTCTTTAGCCTTGCCGGGGTGAGGTGCTTGCGGGCGGTCGGCTCGCGGGTAGCAACAGAACTGATAACCCAACATCTCTCCGTCTCTCTCTCTCTCACAGTTTCAGCCGTTTCTTCTAAACTCAACGAGGTGCACCCGGAACGGAAACAGAACTTTTCTGGCAGGGATTTTCTCTGTAAGTCCTGGCTGCTGCCCAAACCCCCCAGCTTTGCTTCCCCTCTGAAGTTTTCCTAAACCGTCCCCAAAGTGTTCCTGCTCTGGATTGCTTCGCTGTAAGGCGGTGCAGGGCACCCATCCCCTTCTGGGTTTGCTGCTCTGCCAGCAGCAAACACTTTTATATTTTAGAAAGAACCAATTTTTCCTTGTAATAGAAGCCTTTTTGGGTGCTCGTTGCCGCCTTCGTGGCAATCCGATATACAGCAAGCTGCGGGGCTGTGCCGTTGCGTCTGTACCAGTTTGGCACCGGAGCGCTGCTGGGAAAACCCTCTCGCTGGGACAAACCCGGCGAGGACCAGCTCGACTGCTCGTGATCCCCCCTGACTTCCCCCCCCCATCCTTCTTTCGCCAGTGTTTCCCTGCGGACCCAGCTCCAGGGAATGGGAATACTTTGATGGAAAATGTTACTACTTCTCCCTAACCAGAATGAGCTGGTACAAGGCGAAGGCTCAGTGCGAAGAGATGCACTCGCGGCTGGCTATCATTAACAGCTACGCCAAGCAGGTAAAGACCCCAGCTCTAGGCAGGGAAGTCCAGGCTTGCCCGTAATCCTGCCCGCAGCCCCGGCCTTCTGCAGAGCCCCCCCCGGTACCTCCCCGGCTCCCTGCTGCCATCCTGCACGCCCCGACCTCGGCTGGGCAGCTGAGAGCTGGTGCTGTTATCCTTTGTATCAGCCAGCAGAGAGCAGGCAGATCCTGCTCTGCCTGCCGGCTGCCTGCATCCAAGGTTTCTCTTGTGATGCTTAGACACAGCGCCGGCACCTATCCTGCATCTCCACCTTGTAAATAAAGAGCCAAGCGCGGAGTTGTACCTCGCCGGCTCCTCCACGGTGCAAACGCGGAGCTGAGGTTGCCCCGAGCCTGCCGGCTCGAGGAGCCATTTGCTGGTGCTTTTCCCTCCTGATCCCTCTCCCCGCTGCAGAATTTTATCATGTTCAGGACAAGGAATGAGCGTTTCTGGATCGGGCTCACGGATGAGAATTCGGAAGGGGAATGGGAATGGATCGACGGGACCGACTATAAAACCACGTTCACGTGAGTGCCGGCCTGCCCTGCGTTTTCACGCCCGTCACCCCAAAATAGCAGGCAGCTTCTCTGCCTGCACGCCCCTGTTTCAGCCAGCAGACCGGCTTTCTTCACCCTGCCCTGGGACGGGCACTCACACGAGGTGTAACACAGCAGCAGAGGCAAGAATTAGCATCTAAAACCATCTAAAACCATCTAAAATCAGACAGGTTTAGCTAGTCCCTGCCCTTCTCCCAGCCCCTGGGAAAGCTGCTCCGCTCAGCTGCCTGCCCCTGCTGCCCTCGCTCAGTTTAATCCTTCTCTGCCCAGATTTTGGAAGGAGGGAGAGCCCAACAACAGCCACCACAACGAAGATTGTGCCCACGTCTGGATCTCCGGGAAGTGGAACGACGTCTACTGCACCTATGAGTGCTACTACGTCTGCGAAAAGCCGCTGCCCAACTGAGCAAAGCCACGCGTTGCGGAGGCAACGTCCGATGCTCCGGCGCTGCAAATGTTCCTTTTTCTTCTTAATTTATACTATCCGAGCGCCCGCTCCCCGCTCTTCCTCTCCACCGCGCTGTCCCGAGGAAGAGCAGGGATGGGTTTTGATGGTCCTAAGCAATATACGCCGGAATCCGGGTTCTCCGTGGGGAGCTCAGCCTAATAAAGGACGATTATTGCTCTGGTTAACGAAGCTTCTCTGTTTCTGGGTGTGCGTGTGAAGGGGTGAGGTGAGCTGGGGCCGCAGACGGACGTCGTGCAGGTCAGCAGCAATGCCGGGAGCAGGCTGGGGATAAATGGGACAGAATTTGGGATTTGCTGCCCAACACAGCATCCCGGGAGCGGGACGGGGGCATCTCCCGCGGTAGCAGTCAGGGAGGGGAGGTTTGGATGGACTATAGCAGAGCTGAGCCGCGTCCGAGAGGATTTGGTGCCTCCGCCGGGAGCCTTCCTGCTCCTGAAGGGGTTTGGTGCTACCGACAGCTCTGCGTCTCCCGGAGCAGCCCCGCTGCCTGCTGGCACCTGCCTGCAGTCAGGGCTGCCTGTACCCACTCCTGCTGGCTTGAGTCCCCGCCGCTGAGCAGACGATCCCAGTCAAGCAGCCGTGGGACACCAGTAAACACGGTTTCAGAGGTGGAAATGAGGTTCGCTTTCCCTACCGAGGGAAAAAACCCATCATTTTCATAACTTTTCCTTTTTGTTGTTGTTGCAGTTTGGATTCCACGTGACAAAATGGCCCGGTACTGGTTTGTTAGCACACGAAACTCGATCGTGGTTCCGCTCTGCGTCCCTTCGGTCACCGACGGGGTCCTTGGGCTCCAGGACCCCGCAGGGATCGGGCTCCTTCCCACTTTTTCCGTCCTTCCACGAAAAAAGCTCATTTGGGGCCAGACTGGGAAACCTGGAGCTCCCGCCCTGGGTTCAGGCGGGAGCCGGCTCACACCGCTCACCCCTCCCCGTGCCGCTGACGGCACCCCGTTCTTGCACGGTGTCAGCGGGTGCGTGTGCACGTGGGTGTGCACCGTGAGGTGTGTGGGTGATGTGTGCGGGTGAGCGTGCGCTGCAGGGAGCGGGTGTGCGCACGTGTGTGTGTGTGCGCACTGCAAGGTGTGTGCGTGCGCTGCAGAGAGCGGGTGTGCGCACGTGTGTGTGTGCGCACGTGTGTATGTGCACACTGCAAGGTGCGTGCGTGTGCTGCAGGGAGCAGGTGTGCCCACGCGTGTGCGTGCACGCTGCAAGGTGCACGTGTGCTCTGCAGGGAGCAGGTGTGTGCACATGGGTGTGCGTGCACACTGCCAGGTGTGCATGTGATGCATGTGAGTGTGTGCATGCTGCAGGGAGCGGGTGTGTGCACATGGGTGTGCGTGCACACTGCAAGGTGTGCATGTGACGCATGCGAGTGCGTGTGCGCTGCAGGGAGCAGGTGTGTGCACATGGGTGTGCGCTGCAGGGAGTGGGTGTGCCCATGCGTGTGCGTGCACACTACAAGGTGCGTGTGTGTGCTGCAGGGAATGGGTGTGCACACAGGTGTGTGTGCACGCTGCAAGGTGCGTGTGTGCATGCTGCAAGGTGCGTGCGTGCACACTGCAAGGTGCGTGCGTCTGCTGCAGGGAATGGGTGTGCACACAGGTGTGTGTGCACGCTGCAAGGTGCGTGTGTGCATGCTGCAAGGTGTGTGTGTGCGCTGCAGGGAATGGGTGTGCACACAGGTGTGCATGCACACTGCAGGGTGCGTGTGTGCACACTGCAAGGTGCGTGTGACCGCTGCAGGGAGCGGGTGTGCCCACGCGTGTGCGTGCACACCGCAAGGTGTGCGTGTGTGTGCTGCAGGGAGCGGGTGGGAGCCGCTCTCTCTCACCCGGTACCGGGGGTGCCCGGCCGGGGCCCCCCCCCCCACCCGAGGGCACCTCGGGGCCGGGACCCGGGGGGGGAGCGGCACCCAGCGCACTCGCCCCCCCGGGGACACCCACCCGGCTGCAGCCCCGAGGTCCTGCCCGGGGCCCGGGGCCCGGGGCCGGCCCGGAGCTCCGGCCCCGCCGCTCGGTGCCGGTTGGCAGCGGGCAGCCCCCGGGCCCGGTTCCCCCCGGTTCCCCGGGCGATGTCCGCGGCGGATTCGTTCGAGGAGCGGCGGGAGGGACGCGGACATCGACCCGGCCGAGCCCCCCCGGCCCCCCGCCGCCCCCCGCACCGAACCACGGCGGCCCCGACGGCGGGAAGACGCTCCTCCGCCTGCTCTGTCGGCGACACGGCTGTCGTGACAGAGCCCGGCAGCCCCGCGGTGAGCGACGAAGCGGCGGGGGATTAACGAAACCGGCGGCGCGGAGCCTCCCCCCCCACACACACAACCCCCCGCCCCGCCGCGACGGTCCGGACCCCGCGGAGCCTCTCCCCCGTGCCTGCGACAGCCCCTGTCGTGAGGAGCGCTGCCTCTGTCACGACACCCGCTGCCGAGGGGCGCCGTCGTTATCGCCTCTTGGGCGCACCGGGGCTCTACCGGCATCAATCCCCCCGGGGGGAACGGGGGTCCGGACCGGGGCGGGGGTGGGGGTGGGGGGGGGGTCCCCGCCTTGATGGGGCCCCCGGCGCGCTCCCGGCTCAGGCGCGCTCCCGGGGGAGGCGGGGGGCGGCGGCGCTCACGGGCGCGGGCGCGGACACGGGCGGGGGCTGCGCGCTCTGCCCCACGCACAGTCGCGCCCCGCTCCGTTCCTTTCCCTTCCCCTCCCTGCCGGTACCGCTGCCGGTACCGCTGCCGGTATCGTTGTGCCGGTAAGTAGCCACGCGTGGACGGGGCGGGCGGGGGATGCGGTACCGGTGATTAACCGGTGGGGATGTACCGTACGAGGGGCGACACGGGTGTGCGCCCCGTCCGGGAGCGGAGAGCTCGGCACCGGCACCGGCACCGGCACCGGCACCGGCAGCGCGGGGCCCCGTCGGGCCGCCGTGTCCCGACAGGAGGGGACAAGGGTGGGAGCGGGGGGGGGCCGGGAAGCACCGTGGCCGCAGCCCCCGGCGCAGCCCCCGGTCTGGGCTCCGGGGATGCCGGGGGTAAGGTCGGTCTTAGCCCCAACGGGACCGGGGGGAGCGGGGCGGGTGGACACCGACGTTGCCGTGATTTCGTTGCCGTTCGTTAACCGGAGCTTCGGGACGCGGAAAACGACCGGGAGGCACCGAGCAGCCCCGAGCCAGCGGGGGGGTGACCGGTCCCGGTCCTTACCGTTCCTCTCCGCCCGCAGACCCCGCGCTGGCCGCCGGCATGAAGACGGAAGAGGCTCCGTCCTGCCTGCAGCAGGCAACGCCGGTCCTGGGCTTCGGTGAGTGCCGGAGAGACCGAAAGCGGGTGCCACCGACCAGGGACCGGGGACCGGGGAGACCCTCAGCCCCCCCCGCCCCAGCCCGGGCTGCTCAGGCAGCATCCGTGCCTGCCTGCCCCATCCTCATCCTCCCCGGGCCGCTGCGGGGGTCTTGGCGTGTCCGCAAGTTGCAGCGGGACCAGCCGGCCCTGCCTGCGCTGCCCGTTTTCCCCCAACCGTATGATCCCATCTGCCGTCAGCGGCATTTCCCCGCTTCTCTGCGGCGTTTATTCCCCGCTCGGGAAGGAAATTCCTTCCCCCCCCAGATTGTCGGGGTGACCGGGGGAGAGGGAGCACCCCCCTCGCTCAGCCTTTGCTGATTTTGAGGCAGCGAAAGCCACGGCGAGATGTTGGCACGCTGCAAAATGCCATCTTGCAACCCCAAAGCAGCCGCGGCTCCGTGGGCTGAGGTTGTCCTTAACGGCAGACAGCACCGGCATGTAGCAAGGCACAAGGCACGGAGCCCGGAAGGGACAGGGACACCGCAAGCATCCATCCCTTGCCTGTCCCAACCTCCTGGAGAAGACAAACCCCTTCGGAGCCTCAGTTTATCCCCGTCCTTCGCTGATTTTAGGGAGCATCCCGTGCAGGGCCAGGCTGCGATCGCGTGGCCCTCGACCATCCCAGCCGCGGGCGATAGCTGGCTTCGCTGACCCGAATTTTAAAGCACAGCGAGGATATCTGCCCCCGAGACCCGGTGGGGAGTTTGCGTGCCGTGGGAGGGCCTGGATACGGGGGGGTTAATTTGGGATAATAACTGGGATGAGGCGCCCGAGCTGCCTCCCCTCCGTGTGATGCTGGGCTCGCCGGGTCGCGTCCCCCTCGTTGTCCCTTTTCCCTTTCTCAGCCAGCCACAACATGGTGGGTCGGGATCGCTCTTCGTTAACGTATTTGCGGGTCCAAACTGTTGCGTTTTTATAAGCCTGATGTTTTCAGGGCAGCGTAAGGCAGAATCTGCTTTACTTTCAGTTTTGCCTCTTTCTCCTGGGCTGGCTGCAGGGGGGATTCAGGCAAGCCGACAGTTTTCCCAGGATTTTTCACATCCCCTCCTCTCCCTGGAGCTCGGGATTGCTCGCTCGTCTCCCGTTGTGTTACGGCATCACCGTGGTCGTGGCCTTGTGCTGAGCGAGACTCAAGTGTGACTTATTGCCGGGCCGTAACCTCTGCTCCGGGCCCTGCCCGTGCATCCCGAGCCACGACACGGGCAGGCAGCAGGCAGGATTCTGCTGCCTCCCACCACCCCGAATCCCTGGCATCCTCCTGCCTGCTCACCGAGTGAGAGGGAGGGACAGACATCCCCGGGGCTGAAGTTTTGTGTCTCTCCCTTTTAGACTGATCCCACATTCCCGGAGCTCCCTGGCGATTTAACTATCTGCTCTCAGACTAATTTGCTATCAGATTATTCCCTGCTTTTTCCCCCTAAATTAAAGAGGAGTTGGGGATTTTTAGTCCCAGATGCCTCTAACCCACCGGAGGTTTGGCTGGTCCCGTGGTGACACGCAGCCTGTGGGGTCAAAGTCAAGAAGGGTGAAAATATTTGACTCTGGAAGTTAATAACGGAGGAAAAAGTGAGAAGCGGAGGCTCGACGTGGGATAAATATCCACGGAGAACCTCTGCACGTGCCCGCAGCCCCTGGGACGTGGTTGCTTGTTGCCTTGGCCGTCCACGCTGCCCTCCTGGCATTACAGAGCCGCACCGTCACAGCTCTTGTGCTGCTGCTCCGGCACCACCAGCAGCATGGCAGACGTTCATTTTACCTCTTCTTGGGCTGAAATCCTCATTTCCACTCCTGACCTGCTGGATCCCGATCTGCAGGAGGGCTCTCAGGGTCTGGTCCCCTCCGGCTGATGCTGCCACCCCATTTCCAGGTCCCAGCAATTAAATAACGACCCGTGCCGAGCCTGGGAGCTGCAAAGGACTCGGCTTGCCGCAACGTCCGGCATTGCCCGGGCACGTGTCTGCAGGCTCAGCTGGCTCCGATGCCGGCTGGGATGCTGGAGATGCAGGACCCAACCCCAAGCACCGCAATGAAGTGGGGCAGAAGCTGCGTTCGCACCAGACACCCCCATTTTCGGGTGCATAGAAAGCCCAAATTAGCCAAATTTGCTCCCCGCACTCAGCCCCTCCTGCGTCGGTTGTAACGATAGCGGCGCCCTTCAAGGCAGAGAGCGTTTGCCGTGGTTTCAAACGATGTCAGGACTTTGGGAAAGCGTCTGTAGCTAAAATTGGACAGAAAAAGTGTTCAGAAAGCTTCCTGCTCGCGGATACTTTCTGACTGCCTGCATTTTGCCTCCACCGTGGCAGTCCTGCCTGCTCCGTGCTCCACTCATCCATCCTCCTACCACCAATTTGAGCCTGCTGAGTCCAAGGAGCCAGAAAGCAAGTTGCTGATGGGCTTGAGTCAGGGTCCTGGCCGGGATGATCGGCGGAGGAGTGTGGTCAGGTCGCTTCCCAGAGCCTGGGAGAGAAGATCGGCAGGGCTGGGAAGGTCTCTGCGTGTTCCTGGAGAAGCAGAAAATCCCCTTTTGCTGGAGATGCTGCTGGGTCAGGGCTCCTCTGTGTCTCCCAGCCTTGCGCAGAGGCGCACGGCTCTCTCCACCGGCACGTGTCTCCTGCCATTTGCCACCGCTACTTGTTGGCTTTGACTCCTTGCCCTGGGACGGTGCCCAAATTAGAGCTGGGCTTAGTGTTCTCCAAGCATCCGAGTCCCTCAACCCCTTGTTCCTCCAAGGTGCAGCAGAAGACCTTGCTTGCCCTTGGAAGCTCCCTGCCTTTTAAAACAGCCATAAGCTTCATCCATGGGATGCCATCATCCCTCCAAGCCTTCGAGGAGGCTTGAGCAGGCGTTAGCCCAGGATCTACCAGCTTACAGGAGGAGAAAAGCGTGAAGAAGCTGGAGAGGACAGAGATAAGTGCTCGTAAAAGCCAAGGAGCTTGGCAGGGTGGAGGTTGTGGCCATCGGAGAGGGTGCTGCTGCCTGGCTCAGCCTGCAACCCAGACCCAGCGCACCAGATATAGTGTATTTATTACTCAACTCCTTTACCTTGAAGTTATCGTGACGAAGCCTTTGAAGAGCAGCCATAGATTTACATGTTGATAACACTGAGGAGGGAAAAAAAAAAAATCCCAAAGCTCCGGAGCCTCTTTAAGCAGCTCTTAGCACCAAATCTGGGGTGAAACTGGACGAAATTCAGACACAGGTCTGTCCTCTGACCTGGACAAAGGTTTCCAACAAGCTCAGCACCCACAGCCTCCTGTTGAGACGCACATATATATTTGCTCTCTGGTTCCCAACCGTGTGTTCGCCACGTCCTCTGCCATTTATACAGTGCCAGAGCCGTGGGCTTGGGGTTCGCCAGGAATTTACCACCTGCAGAGAAACCCAGAACCTGCTGCTTTCGCAAAGCCGACTTTGACATTTATTTTCGAGGTTGTGACAAAAAACGCCAGGCCGAGCCGCCCTTCTCCCTCTCCTGCACTAACGCCATGTGGCTTTAAAAAAAAAAAACAAAGCAAAACCCAACAGTAGATGATTGCAAGGAGTTACGTGAGGCTAAGCATCCCCCCCCCCCAAAAGGCAGACACTATTACTGCAGGACATGATCCCCCCCCCGCCCCCAGCAAAGGAAAACTCCTTCTCACGCCGTCTTTTCCCTGCTGCCCAGGTTCAGACTCCAAGATGCGGGAGGTGTGCGCCGGCTGCGACACCCCCATCTCCGACCGGTTCCTCCTGCGAGTCAACGAGCGCTCCTGGCACGAAGGCTGCGTGAAATGCGCCGTCTGCCTGCAGCCGCTCTCCGGGACCTGCTACTGTCGCAACCGGCAGCTCTACTGCAAACACGACTACGAGAAGTAAGTGCTCTCCCGTTTTCTCCCATTTTTCCTTCCCTCTCGGTTCGGTTGTGACTGTGTTGGAGGCAGGGTGGGTTCAGTCGGGAGGTGGGGTTCCGGAAGGGTGGGTTGGGAAAGGGCATCGTGGTGTCGGTGTCACGTAGGCTGGCGAGGACGGGGTGAGATGATGAGGACCACAGAGGCGTCCTGCAAAGGGGTGCTGTCCAAAGTGTTTAAACAGAAGTGTTTAGCTTTGATTTAACGTGGTGACGTGGCCGGGATGAAGAGGCAGAAGGGATGAGCTGTTGGCTGAAGGGGCAGAAGGGATGAGCTCTTGGCTGTTGGGATGCTTTTTCAAGAAATGCGGGATGTCCAAGGCTGCCCAGGAGATGACAGCACTCCACGCCTTGTCCTTCTGGGACACACGGGCCAGCAGATTGAACCCGAGGAGCTTTGCTTTTGCAGCGAAGGTCCTGCTCATGGGGCAAAGAACCGATCAGAGGAGGACAGGAGCGGGCCCGCCGTCCCCGAACGGTGACGCTGGGAGCTGCTGGCAAGCCCTGCGTGCTCTCGCAGCGGGGCGTCCCCTCTCCGGTGCGAGGGAGCCCACCGCAGCGGTTACGCCACGTGGCTGTGCCTGTCTTCGCGGTGGCCGGGGTGCTGGGCTCTGCTCTGCTCGTGGTGGCAATCCTGTGCCTTCGGGAGGGTCGACACCACCGAATATTTAGAATGGAATGGAATGGAATGGAATGGAATGGAATGGAATGGAAGAGAGGAGAGGAGAGGAGAGGAGAGGAGAGGAGAGGAGAGGAGAGGAGAGGAGAGGAGAGGAGAGGAGAGGAGGGAAGGGAAGGGAAGGGAAGGGAAGGGAAGGGAAGGGAAGGGAAGGGAAGGAAGGGAAGGGAAGGGAAGGGAAGGGAAGGGAAGGGAAGGGAAGAGAAGAGAAGAGAAGAGAAGAGAAGAGAAGAGAAGAGAAGAGAAGAGAAGAGAAGAGAAGAGAGAGAGAAGAGAAGAGAAGAGAAAGAGAAGAGAAGAGAAGAGAAGAGAAGAGAAGAGAGGAGAAGAGAGAAGGGAAGGGAAGGGAAGGGAAGGGAAGGGAAGGGAAGGGAAGGGAAGGGAAGGGAAGGAAGAGAAGAGAAGAGAAGAGAAGAGAAGAGAAGAGAAGAGAAGAGAAGAGAAGAGAAGAGAAGAGAAGAGAAGAGAAGAGAAGAGAAGAGAAGAGAAGAGAAGAGAAGAGAAGAGAAGAGAAGAGAAGAGAAGAGAGAAGGGAAGGGAAGGGAAGGGAAGGGAAGGGAAGAGAAGAGAAGAGAAGGGAAGGGAAGGGAAGGGAAGGGAAGGGAAGGGAAGGGAAGGGAAGGAAGGGAAGGGAAGGGAAGGGAAGGAAGGGAAGGGAAGGGAAGGGAAGGGAAGGGAAGAGAGGAGAGGAGAGGGGAGAGGAGAGGAGAGGAGAGGAGAGGAGAGGAGAGGAGAGGAGAGGAGAGGAGAGGAGAGGAGAGGAGAGGAGAGGAGAGGAGGAGAGAAGAGAAATAGAACAGAACAGAAAAGAAAAGAAATAGAAAAAGGATAGAATAAAAATAGAATAGAAATAGAATAGAAAAGAAAAATATAAAAAGAATAGAATAGAATAGAATAGAATAGAATAGAATAATTTCTGTTGGAAGGGACCTACAATGATCATCTAGTCCAACTTCATTTGCTTTTGAACACCTTGCTAGGGCTTCCAGGAGAAGACAGGGCTGTCACGCTCCTCTGCTTGCTGTATAATTTTAATTGTGGATCAGAGGATGAGGTGTTTGAGCATTAGTGAATCCAGGCAGAGCTGAGCGGAGGGAAGTGGGCCGCGGAGCTGGAGGGGCTGAAGGCATTTTGTAAGTGGAAAGCCGGGTTGTGGTGGTGCGAGATGGAAGGCGACATCCCTAAAATGAAAGCGTGGCAGGTACCTGGAGGGGCCGTAGGACAGCTGGGGAAGCAGGCGCCCTGCGTGTCGCTGGGCTCTGCTCTGGGCTGCGTGATTTGATAAAATATAGCCGTTGCTGTGGGTGAAATCCTCGGAAAAATCAGGTTTTTAGATTTATCCCAAACTCAGCCTTGCCTGCAAACCTCAAAGAGCAGCATCTCCCGCAGTGCTGGAGACGCATCCCTGAATTTCGGCAGCACCTTAGCTGCCGGCGTGGTCGCACCCTGCGCCGGCACTAAAGCAGTGAAGGCTTTTTTGCCTTTAGTGGTCATAAAAGCACTTTTATTAACAAAGCAGCTCAGGTGCTTCTGTTAGCATTTCTCACACCGTCGGGAGGTGAACGCGGGATGGAAAATCTCCTCCCTCTGCCACTGGCTGGCTCTGCGGCCACAGGCGAATCCCTTCCCCTTCACTCTGACCCCCTCCAGTTGAAAACTGGAGCCTTCACCCTTTGCTTTCCTTCGAACGCTGGTGAGGTCCTTTTCCAAGGGGCAGCGGGAAGCCCAGGGAGCCTCTTTGTGCACCCCCGTTTTTGCAGCCTGGAAGCATTTTGCAGCAGAGCAGCCGCTGGAAATGAGTCCGGGAGGACAGGGAAAGGGGCTGCCCTCTAAGGACAGCCTCGTGTCCCCAATTCTGCCTTCCCCTGGCAGCCACCGCGAGCCCCAGACGGCATTTTTTTGGGGGGGGGGGGGGGGGGGGTGATGTGGCACAAGCAGCCACTCGTTTCCCCTAAGGCTGATCCCTGACCCTGACAGCTCTGAGGCGGAGCGGGGAGAGCCCGGCCGCTGGCCACCCCCTTTCCTTCAGCATCTCCGGAACAAGAGATAAGCTGGAAGAGCCTGAAGGGAGTGCAGGATCTGCTCCTCCGAGCAGGACTTTGAACGATGAGCCAGCAGCGCAGCCTCCTGTCTGGATGCACCAACCAAGGGGCACCGCTCCACGGAGCCAGGGCAGGGTCGATCCTGCCGGAGGTTATCACGGAGCATTTTGATCATGGCTGTAAAAAACGGAGGCGCTTCCATGCTGGCTGCTGGCTCCATCCGCCTTGCAGCAGGGCAGGGGATGGCTCGAAGGCAGGGGATGGTTCGAAGGCAGGGGACGGCTCGAAGGCAGGGGATGGTTCGAAGGCAGGGGATGGTTCGAAGGCAGGGGATGGCTCGAAGGCAGGGGATGGCTCGAAGGCAGGGATGGCTCGAAGGCAGGGGACGGCTCGAAGGCAGGGGACGGCTCAAAGGCAGGGGATGGCTCGAAGGCAGGGGATGGCTCGAAGGCAGGGGATGGCTCGAAGGCTGCTGCCTTGCCTTTTCTCTCTGGCAAGAGAGCTAAATAACCACGGTGACACTCCGGCAAACTTCAGATACATCGGAAAACGCTGTGAGCTTCTCCCTCCCTGGGACAGGGAGCTCCTCAGAGCTCAGCAGCTCCCTGACATCGCTCCTTGTCACCACAGCTGCTGGCAGTGCCGTGAATGCCGCGGCACCAGGCACCGAGGAGATGGACCGGGCTCAGTTGGTGGCTCGTGCTGACAGTGATGCTTCCTCGGTTCTCCTCCTCTGCCGAATAAGCATCTTCTGTGGGTGCAACACAAACTGCTTCCACACGCTCCCTCCCAGCTCATCTCTCCCGTCCCAAGACTTCCACTGAAATATTAGGGGGGGACGGACAGTGCTGCTGCCTGGAAAACCCGTGTCTGGTTGTGACCTCCAAGCCCGTGTCTGGTTGTGACCTCCAAGCCCGTGTCTGGTTGTGCCCTCCGGCGGCTGGTGCCGCTGGGAAGAGCTGGTGACACACAGACATCCAAGGACGCCGGGAAGACGCTCCATCAATTCCCTGAAGTTTGGCAGCGTCCTCTAAAGACTTAACGGTCCAATCTTATCTTCCCTGCGCTTCATAAAGGAGAGCGCAGCCTCCTCCTGGCCACTGACGCAAGCGCTTGGCAGCGATGGGAACGGTAATAAAAATACCAGGGCTTGCCCGCTTCCCCAGAGTGGCTGGGAGAGGCAGGGACAAGGAGCTGGGCAGGCAGAGCCACAGCTTGACGTGGAAAGAAAGGACGCGAGCACGGCGGCACCCACGCTGTCCCGGCAAAGGGTGAGGGTCCCGGGATGCTTTGAAGCGAAGGAGCTGGACCTCCGTAAGGTCTTGGCTTTGGCTGCAGTGCAGGTAGACAGGAGGCAGGCGCTGGAGTGGGTTTGACCACTGTGGTTAAGGGTAACCAGATAAAAACGCGTTTGGAAAAGGGGTCTGTAAGGAGCGTCGTCTCCTCCTCCAGGCAGTTGGGTCCCTGACCCGAGGCCAGTGATGGCATTTCCACGTGGAGAGACCTCAGCCTCCAACATGGCTTTTTTGCTCTTGATTTTTGGGCAGGATAGCGTGGCCACGCTGTTTTTCCTAGCACCGTGCTGCATCCAGCTGCAGCTGCAGGGCTGCAGACCCCTGGCACCGTCTGCTCCATCCCGCTTCTGTGCTCCAAAGTATCTCAGCCGGTTTCAAAAACACCCCTTAGGCTCTCCAGCTCCTTAAATGCTTTTGAAAGTTGGTGCTTCAGGCACTTTTGAAGGCGTCTCCGCTCAGCACCTTTGTGCTTCCAGCATGGGAATTTCCAGGGAGGCCAACTCTCAGTCCTCCTGTTTGGAAATCTCGTCCCCCAGAGTATTCATTCTTGGCCTTGACTTTCCAAAGTTCTTGTTTTTGGCCAGCGATGAATCCCAGACTGCAGAATCCAGTGTCGCCCTGGGCTGCGGCGTGGACCGGGGCTTGCAGTGTGGTGACCTGGAGGGGAGACCCATCTGGCATTTATTCCTTCTCATGTGAAACTGCGCAATAAGAGGAAAATGCTTTAATGGAGAGATAAGCCAGCAGCTGCAGCTGAACGTGGGGGAAGGAACGGACTGTTGATCTAGAGATGAAATGTTAAGCCTGAAGATGGATGTTGTTCTGCAGTCCCTATCATATAAAACCACAATCTGAAGGCTTTTGTGAAACTCTCCTCTTCCCCTTTTGCCTGGGGCCCAGCCAGCTCTCCTGCGCTTTGCTCAGGCACCTGCCCTGTAAATCCAGCTCCGGGCAGCTCGTGTAAATGCGATGGCTCAGGAGAAAGGGGAGGGGGGGCGGGGGGAGGAAGGAAAAATACTCCTGAACGATGATAGAGTGGCTGCAACGGCCGGGTCCTGGGCGCCTTGTTTACTTTGAAGTTTGTTTTGTGGAATGACAGGCGATGTGGGGGCTGCCGGGGAGCTGTCAAGAGGGATCTGAACCGCAGCCTTGCACTGGCAGCCTTCCCCCTCTCCTCCACACTCTCCTTTTGCCCATGTGGAGATGATTTGCTCGTCCTCTGTAGAGATACGGGGTGAACTCGGCTCGAACCTGACTTGCAGCTTCTCCATTGCCGAGCGGCTGCCGGCACGTGACCGGCACAGCTGAGCACAGCCCGAGTCCTCCGAGTGCCCTCACGGTCTCCTCCGGTCTTTGCCTGAATCGCTGTGGTTTCTCCATCCGGTTGTAGAGGCGAGAGGGTTGAGGAAGGGTTGACCAGCACATCTCAGCCATCGGCTCTGCCTGCGTCCATTTTGGGGTCCTCTCGGAGCTATTCTCATCCTTGCCGGGTGAGGTGTGCCGAACCTGGCGCTGCACTTGAAGTCGAGATAATGTGCCTAGCCATGAGGGTTTTGAAAGCCCCTGAAAGGGTGGCCAAGGTTTAGGGAGATCGTTCGGAACCGAGAGCAGCTTATTTGCCTTTCGAAACCCACCACAGATAACCTCAGCTACCCCTGCGTGTCGAGCAGGGATGTTCAGAGAGCAGAGATGGGAAACTTGGGCTCCGAGACCAGAGTGTTTGGTGCACGGCTGCCAAATTGGTATTTTGGTACCCTGGAGTGACATCCAGCGTCATCCTTTTGGGGCCTTTAACCGCTTTGGCCAATTTTTCTGGGCTGTGCAGATGAGGAAAAGCCCAGCAGAGAGGCGAGCGCTGTGGTACAAACGGAGTCACCTGAGAAATGGGAAATAGGAGCTGACTTTTTTCATCGGGTGGAGTAAGCAGGTTAAAGACGTGGGCTCAGGCGACGGCTGGGATGTGGAGGGAGGGTAGAGGGGACCGAAAGTCTCTTGTGCATCCAGAGAAGCAGCGCGGTGCAGCCAAGGAGTAGCCAGCAGCCCTGCTCCTCCCCGCCGAAGAGGCAGGGAGCGAGGCAGTGACCCTCCCTGCCTCAATATCGGGGACTGACCCAGACCGAGCACCTTGGCAACTCTTCTGAGCGAGCTGGTTAATGTTTAAAAGCATGTGGGAAGGCTCCCCTCCGAGCAAAGATCTCCTGGGTAGGAGAAGCCGGGACAGGAGTTGGACAAGAGCGAGCCCAGGCGCTGTGTGCAAACCCCTTTGCATTCCAGGAGCAGGAGTCAGGCCCTACAAATGATGAAACTGGTGTTGAAACCAGAAGGATTTGTTGGTTTTTTTTTCTCATGGTGGGATTTTGGGGGGCTTTTATGTATAAAAGCTTCTCCTTCCCCCTTGCTGCACTTGGGACTTTTAGTTATAGTCAGCTCAGAAATTATCACAGCGCTTCCTAGGCATGAGGACATTAAAAAATGGTGCTCGAGATGTATTTATAACCCCAAAACAGGGACTCGAGGACAAAACAGTGCCAAAACGTGACGGATTGCAAGAGCTGATGATAGCTACTGCTCTTAAAAGGGGGCTTTCTGTTGCCCGTCCAGCCTTGCTTTACCAAGCGCCGCTGCTCCTGACTGCGCCGGGCATCCCAGTCCTCTTGCTCTGAGGGCAGCAGGCAGGGATCCGTCCCTCCTGCCCCGCTCGGCCACGGGCAGCTTCTCCGTTTGCTGAGCAATGGGGTTCCCCCCCCCAAGTCATGTCTTCTCCTGGCCCTCCCTCTCCATCAGGCTGGAGGGAGGTAATGAAAAGTGACAGCGCTCTGAGAAGTGAGCAAATAAATGAGATAATGAGCACCCTTGACAAGGCAGTGATGAATGGAGCCCGCGTGCCCAGCTAACAGACCCTGCGGGTACCTCCACAAGTAGCACAACGGGAGACGAGGGGACGAAGGAGGTGGGAAGGAACTGCAACTCCTTCCAGCTCCTCTGGGCTGGGTGACGGGACCGAGTCCGGATGCCTTTTGATAGCAGCCATGAGCAGGGCGAGTTGTGCTTATTGCTGGTCCTCCGAGGAGCATCCGCAGCTGGTATCTTGAGATACTTTGCTCCTCCAAACTGGGGAGGTCACTGCAGCCATCACTGCTCCACTGGTGAGGACCAGTGGGACTTCAGTAGCGCAGAAATTGGGGCGGCTTGAACCTGGGCAGGAGCCCGGTGTCCCGTTTTTAGGACAGCCCCGGTGTGTTTGCAGCTTTACATCTCTGTCGGACACGGCGTGACCGCTGCCGTGGAGCAGGACCCGTTGCCCAAAGCTTCGGCGAACAACCCAGTCGCAAAACCTCGTGCCTTTTTCTCCATCCCAAATATTTCCTCCTTCCTCGTCGGGTGGGCGGTTGAGCCCCGTCTCCCACTGAGAGCGAAGCCCGTCTGATGATTAATGACGTTAATTACACAAAGCTATTCCTATCCCAGTTCTCACTGTTCCCTTGCATTGGTTTGTTCACAGGGCCCAGGAAATTAAACACTAACTCTATAATCACTGCGAAATGAAAGAAATATGCAGATGCGCCTTGAGCGCGATTAAGAAACCAGCCACCACGTGCTGTCTGTTCCCCATCGCTGTTGGATTGTTTTTCTAACGGGGGGAATACAGGGAGGAGGAAGAACTTTTTTTTGTGCGCGGCACATTATTTTCCTAGTTTAATTAAATGTAATTTACTTTGATAGATAACTCTTTTTCTTTTGGGCTGTTTTTTTCCTTCCATGTTTTGTGTCCCATGGCTTTGAGTCTCTCCTGGAGCCCATGTCACCAACTTTCGGACTATTACTGGGCAGAGTTTTCTTAACCACCCAGCTCCTGGAGCCTTGTGACCGTAGTCTAATATCAGCTACGCCTGCCTGTAGAAATAATTTGTTTTCTCTTCTGATGAGGAAAAGGAAAATATGAACCCCAAAAGCCTGAGATATCGAAGTAAACCACCGTAATTCCAGGTAGTGTCTCCCCCCAGCCAGAGGACACAGATGTACCTTAACAATCGAGTGGTTGTAAATGTTTTGGATCCTCGGCGCTTCCAGTGAAAGACGTTTCTTATCCCTTTCAGGCTGCAGGTGACTTTACGGGCACGAAGCGGCTATCGGGGATGCTCCCACCTGGCAGCTGGGCTCGGGGAGGTGGACGTGGTCCGGCGGGCGAGCAGTCTCAGAGCGGCACAGGGTTCGACAGCCTGCTCTTCGGGGCTGAGCTTATTAACGGGGCGCTGATAGACGTGCGACAGCTCTACCTGCCCGTGCGGTCTTGCTTGCAGAGCTCCCCGGGCTAGCTCTAGGGCTGGGCACGGTTCGCTGGGCTGGGGAAGGAGGAGGGAAGTTTCGCTCAGGGCAGCGGTGGCTGTAAGGGCGAGGGTTTGCACTGGACATAGTACCTGGCTGTGTTCTGACAGCGTGGCTGGCAGTATTTCCCCAAGATTAATTTGGTTTAGACCCAGCACAACTCCAGCTGGGCTTGTGGGTTCCTACCCTGAGAGAACTGGTGTCTGGGCGAGGAGCAGTGATTGCTGCGAGGCTGGGCTGGCAGGCAAGGAGCAGGGTTAGAGCTCTGGGTGCTGATGCTATTCGCATCCCAGCACCTCCGTTTCCCTCTCAGTGCCTGGAGTACCGCTTGCCCCTTGCAGCAGCGGGGTCTGGATGTTACCTGCAGGCACCGAGCACTGCAGCTCGTTTGCAGGAAAGCCGACGCGCCGCTCCGTCGACTTTCCCAGCGCCAGCATCTAAAGCAGCACACCAGGAAGCGCTCTGGGACGCAGACTTATGGTTTTGAAGGCGCTGAAAGGTTGGAGGCTGTACCATGCTCCTGCTTCTGGACGCAGCATCTCTCTCAGTCCAGAACCAGGGACCACCAGAGGGCAGCCGCGAAGGCAAAGGTGCCAGAAATAAACTCCTGAGAGCCAGCTTCCAGCAGTGCCAGGGGCTGCAGCGCTGGAAACAGCAGGCAGGCAGGCAGGCAGGTGGGCAGGAGCTGTTCCCATGCAGCACGAGCATCCTGACAGGCAAAGGGGAGCCCTGAACTGTTAATGCTTTAAGGAGCCGGTTTTCTCCCAGACTAGGAGATTGCTGGAGCATGGCAAGGGGAGCCCAGACCCTGTTCTTCCCTCTTAGAATCAGCAGTGGTTTAGAGAGGATCCACTAGAAAGTATTTACAGGCACTCGGTCTCAGCAAAGAGTTTGCACTAACGTGGAGAGCCCATGGCTGGTGTGACTGACTGATTGCAAGGATTTAAGGGAAAGTGATTTATGAAACACAGAGGTGCTACCATCCCTGTATTATCACATTTCTTTTATTTCGAAACTTGTCTAACACTGCAAGTGGAGCACTTAAAATCCATCACTCGGTTTCTTCATCCTCTATTTCCTTCTTTGAGAACTCTGTGTGAAACCAGACGCTAAAGAAACAAGGGTGACAGCTGGCAATGTCGAACGAGCGGTGTTGGTGTCACACAGTACCCAGAAAATGAGCTCCTCCAACCTGTCCTCCCAGTCGTCTGCGAGGGCTTAAGTTGCTCTTTCTCCCTTGTTTCTCCCAAGGTATTTTCCTACCTTCTGCTTCCCAATCCTCCCTCTCTTTCCCTCTGCTCTTTCTGCTCACCGATCGTCTCTAGAGTCCTAGTAGCTCCACGCCTCCTGCGTTGCTAACACGCTGCTGGAGAATGCGGTCCCTTCTTTCCTAGCTGTTGCACAAATTGAATTATAAGCCAGATCCATAATCTGCTTTCAGCTTTCACTTCCCCCTCCCCCTTAATGCAATTAAGCTTAAATGTGGTTAATTACAGTTTATCCTAACTATCTTGGTGGCAGCTTCACACATCTTTGACTGCTCACGCAGTTTTTTTCCATTATTGGGGTCTTGCCGATACAGCCACGGTAATATCGGAGCCGGTCAGCCTTGCGCGGAGAAGCAGCGTCCCAAATCCCCTTCCTGATTCCTGGATGTGGTTTTGCTGGTGCCAGGAGAAAGGTGAAGCTAGAAAGAAGCTCGGCCTGTAAAAAAAAAGATGCACAAGTTAAATTAACAATATGCTTTTCAATTGGTTACATTAATCCCAAAAAGCAGTGTAATTCACCGTCAGTGCTACGGTAAATTTAGGGCCACAGTTTAAGCAGAGAAATGAGGAGCCACGCAGCACTGCACCCGTTTAACGAGCTTGTGCACGACCATGCAGCCTTTGCTAGGCCACTGCCAAAATGGAAGCTGCCTCGTTAATCTAGACTCGGGCTTAAACCAATAATCCCAGTTAGTCCGGGAAGCGCGGTAAAGCTACCACGCTACTTTTGGATCACAGTCCGCTGGCGTACAACGTGCCAGTGGCTTTGTGGACTAGGAGAGTCTACGCTGCAGTTTGTGACCTGGTCCCTGAGGCTTTGGCTTGCTTTTTTCTTCCCTTCTTTTCTTTCTTCTCACAACTTTTAACTTCCCTTCTCTTTATTCCCACCTCCTCCATCACCAGTCAGGCTGGTCTGTACATGGAGATCTCCCGCACTGTGAAGTCAGCCAGTTTCTTGAGTTAAACAGGTGGGTTCCCATTAAGTGACAGCTTAACAGCTTTCGCCGTTTAAAAAATCTCTTTAGGTTTTTGAAATCCGGGTTATGTTTAACTGGTATCTGCCTTAAGAGCATCCACACAGAGGGATTCAGAAGCTGACTGCGTTAGCTTGGCGGGCTCTCTGTAGCAGATCACCCATTAAGGCAACTTTACATTCAATTTTTTTCCGTAAGGTCGCTGTTAGCAGAAGCGTACCTTTTCTCTTCTCAATCCTTAACACAGGCTTAGTTTTTTTGCTGAAATATTGTCCTGGCCATCTCTTGCGCCACGGCTATTTTGTACGAGCATTTTAATTCTTTCTAAAATGAGTCCTGCTTTAAAGGACTTTAAAGGAGAACTTACTCTCAGCCCTTGCAGTGAGGATGCTCTGTTATTCCTAATCCACAACGGGAACCACGGCACAGAGAGGATGTGCCCAGAGCTATCCAGAAAGTCTAGCAGGGCACGGACAGGGACTACAGTTTCTCATTGCCAAATGTCTCTCTCCAGCTTGTCACCTGCCCAACTCAGCCCCAGGGCGCAGAGCTCTGAAACCCTTCGGAGGGTACCGGAGGCATTTTGCCAGGAAAGTTGGCTCCAGTCGTCAGGTTAGGACGGGATGGAGCTAAATGTCACTCCTGGTGGCAGGCGGCAGCCCTGCCCAGCCACGGTGCCCTGTTACTGCTGCGTGCTGCTGAATCGTCCCCTGTGCCACCACACGCCCCCTTCCTCGTTTTAAAGCGGAGAGAAGAGGGAGAGAGCGCAGAGTTTAATTTAAATCACATCTCCCAAGCTTGTTCTTTTCTCAATCAATATTGCTTTTTACATCATATCTAATCTCTTTTTTTTTTCCCCCCTCCAAAGTAAAATTTAATTAAATAATTCTAATGAATGTTTAATGATGTTCTTTTGTCATTATTAAATCTGTAATAAAAGTGTCTGCAGCCCTTCTACCTCCCTCCCCCTCGCTTCCCCCATTAATACCCCCACCGCCAGCCCTCCCTCTCCCGTGCACACACTGTCCTGCTGTCTCTCTTTTTCCCTGCCTTCCCCCCTCTCGCTGTGACAACGCCAGCATTCAGACCTGCAAACAGGAAATGAGAAAAGGAGAAACAGGATATTGAGTTTGGATACTATCTGGATCGGTAATATCACCCCTAGCTACTAAGCGAAGGAACCCTTCTCCTGCCAGGCATACTAATGGAGATGCGGAGGCTTCCCGGAGCCCTGCAATAAGGCAGGACAAAATCAATATGAATTGATAACTCCTAACTTTAAACTCGTGGACCCGGAGCGAGTTTTTGGTTTGCGCCTTGTTGAGCGGAGAGGGGGAAAACAAGAGGAGAGAGAAAGGAGCTGATGGTTCCCTTCTCAGGGGACAGCGGAAAGGTGCTGTCTCGGTGATACAGGACCAGAAACTTTGTCTCTTCCCAAGAGGTGGAATCCCCACGGAGATGCAGTTCCCATTTTTTTTTCAAACGAGAGATTGGAGCTTCCTAAGAGCTCAGTGCAGACTAAGAGCCAGCTTGAGTCCGAAAGTGGGGCAGCTTGCCAAGGCACTACACCAGCTCCCTGCACTCGGAAGAGAAAATCATTTCAAAAAGAAGAGGGCAATGCCGTTCTCTGGGCAGGCAGGCCAAGGTGGCTGGCTTGGGGCAGGACCCACCTCCTCCATCCTGCACTAGCAAGAGGCTTTGCTCTCTTGTTCCTGACAGCTTGCAGAATATAATTTAAAAAGCACCAAGTGCAGGACCCCACAAGAGCTTCTGAACGACAGCGGGAACTTTGCACGGGCTGCAGAGAAATAAATGCTGCACCTGCTCACGGTAGCTCTGCGCGTCCCGCAGGCTGCTGTGCCCGTCCCCGCTCAGCTCAGGGTAGGACTCCCACAGCCTCCTGTTGGAAATATTAAAAAAAGCATTTAGAGTATACTCTAAAGAGCATAAAACCAAAGCTGCAGCCTAGTTCCAGCCCAGTGCCGGTCTGTAGAGATTCAACAGCTGAATCCCACCTTCCTACAGCTCAGAGACAGCCTAATGTGGGATTAAAGCAGAGCAGGAACATTTTTGCCTCTGCTCTGCAGAGGTGAGGGTGATTGCAGGAGTTGAATTCCCCTCCACCGCACTGCCCCAGCGACAGAGAGTATTTTCAGCTTAGGAGAGCTCTCGCAGGGCTGCGAGTGCAAGGCAGCTTGGATGTTAAATGGGGTGTTAGCAGCTCAAAGTGAAGGGCAGGAGGGAACCGCTCAAGGTACACGTACTGCTGTCATCCCTCTGTTCTGGATGTGTTTGGAAGGAGTCTGCTCATTTTCCTCCTCGGAAGCAGCGGTTAATGTTGGCTCCTGTCAAGAGCCACGATACCTGGCAAGTGTGGTCCTGCCGTGCTCTTTCCATCATTGCAGAAGCCCCCTGCCCGGGGGACAGCAGGGTTTGGGAAGGGCTGCACGCTGCGAGCCGCCTCTGCGGAAAAGAAAGCACCTGCGGGTACAGAGAGAGGTAAAACTCATTTTGGGGACCCGTTTTCCCCGCCACTGAGCTCTGTCTGCAGGGAATAGCTGTGGGGTGCGGAGGGGGACGGGTTCGGGGAGGGGGACGGGTTCGGGGAGGGGGACGTGCTTGCAAAAGCACACAGCCCCCTTTTCCCACTGTACTTGAGCCAGTAGCACCGTCTCTCCCACCTCTCCTTCACCTGACGGAGACACTCACCGCAACACAATCCCTCCCTGGTAGTACTCGGGGAAAAAAAGTGGAGGGGGGGGGAAATAAAAAAAAACCCCAACCAACCCACATTTTTTGTTAGCATTCAGCAGTGATATGACAGGCGCCCTATGAATTCTGGGAGATTTTAATAAAGAAGACAGGCCTGTGAAATTTAATAAAAGAGTTCATCAGATTATATGGTGATGGCTCAGTGCCACCGTGCTGGCAGTAATATCCTCGCAGTGGGGGGTTTAACCCCTTGAGGGACAGAGCAGCGGCACAGTATTAAATCTTTCAGTAGCATTTCACTCGTGTCACTTTAATATTTATGAATCTCTCTGGCTTTGGGAACCTCTTTGGTGTTGTTTTGCTTTTCTGTTTTGCTTGTGGTTTAGGTTTTCGGCAGCGGTAGCGGTTGGGGGTTTTTTTCAGCATCAGTTTTCATCGCTGGCACGAACAGAATCAAGCCCTGGGAGCAGAGCTTGTAACACCTCGTACCTTCTGGGCGG
The DNA here is from genome assembly GCF_018139145.2 of Gymnogyps californianus. Taxonomy (NCBI): domain Eukaryota; kingdom Metazoa; phylum Chordata; class Aves; order Accipitriformes; family Cathartidae; genus Gymnogyps; species Gymnogyps californianus. The sequence continues at coordinate 449,418 of NW_026114290.1, read as the reverse complement.
ATGCCAAGGGCATTTACAGGGCCCAGTCAAGCAGGACCACACTTCGGAGATGCAGGTTTTTTGGTTACTTTTTACAACCAAGCGCAATTACATTAAATGCTGCTCGTGGTGCTCGATGCAAAACTCTGGGGAGATCTCTCTGCTGCATGCTCTGTCCCAAAATCCTTCTGTTCTACCCAACTGTGGTGCTGCCCTCATCCTTATATTTCCAGCGATATAGATAGTGATATCCTTATCTTCCAGGATAGAGAAGGTCGGGTCATTCCCTCTGTGCGACTGAAGATGCAACGGCAATAGTACAAGGGTGGCTCTGGGACTCCTACCCCGTCCTTCTGCCTTGCAGTGAAACATTTAAGTGAGATGACTAACACTTGTTATTTTAAATTTGTTTTTTCCGCTCCTCAGGGGAGAACTTTGCATGCAGCAGGCAGTTTGGCTTTGGTAAGCTTTGACTTCCACAGACTTCTTTTCTGGTGTACGTGCTCACATTAGAGGAGGTCTGAGTACGTTTGAGTCTTGGCCATTTCTGACAAGAGGCACCATTACATAATTGCACAATTACAAAGTTCCTTTCTGGGGGTAAATCTATTCATGTAACCCACAAAAAGCTTTGGAGGGAAGGGAGAGGAAAGGTAACTGTTGCCCCCACATGACTCCTTCTCTCTCTGACCCAGACTTTGCTGGAAGAAGTCAGAAATTAAGCAGAAGGAAATTTTTTCCCCTTAATCCCCTGGTGCCACTCCGTATCGCTGAATTGGGGGAAATGGCTGTTGCGGTAGGAAATGAAAGAGCGTATTGTGCTGCCGCTGCCTCCTCGTTTCCCTTGTGTGTCCCCTTCCCCATCACGCCCCTAGCCCCCAGCCCGAAATCTGGAAAGCGGCTTTGCAAGTTCCACTTCAATATTTCAGACGGCTACAATGGATTTTGCAGCTCAATGTTAAGTAAACAGACCTTGCTTAAGCCTGGACTGCTTCATTTTGACTAAACCCTAACTAAATAAGCTAGTTTCATGAAGCACAGGCCTCCCAGCTTATTCCTTGCTTCATTAACACCTTTTAATCCCATCGAGACAATCGTATGCGCCCCAAATTACCCTTCCCAGGCCTGGGTCAGCGTCTTCTCTGTGCCACGGCAGGTCAGAGAGGTTCTCAAATAACTTGCTGCTCAGCTCATCCCCATCTGGAGAGCTGGGAGCTGGGCTGCCGCTTCTCCTCCAGAGCCATCGGCGGCAAGAGCGGTGCCCTGAGCTGCGACAGGGGTGCTCTGCAAGGATTAAGGGAGAGTTAGGCGTTGGGGTGTTTTACCAGGGCTAAAGTCTGATCAATGAAGTCCATGAAATGTCTGAAAAGATGTAGAAAGATCTCAGAGCTCCTCAGTTGCGCGCAAAAGCCGGACAGATGCATGTGGCCGCTTTGCTGCGATTCCCCTTCCCGCTGCTCCACGCTTTGAAACTTTACTGAACTTCTCGGCGGGAAATTAATTACATGCTGGGCCCTCCCCAACTGTTTTGTTATTAAAAGTGAATTGTTAATGGTAAAAAAGAGACAGTGAAACTGTAGGTAGGGTGAGGGTATCAAATAAAGGAATTGTTTTTCACGGAGGATGTAACTCCTTGCTACAGGATGCTGTTGGGACCAAGATTTCAGCAAGCTTCAAGACGATGTTGGGCATTGCCGTAGTGTCCAGGCGTAAAAAAGAAATAGAGAAATAGCGTTGGGACTTTTGGGGCATTGCTGCCCGTGCTCCTGCGGGCAGGCAGCGCTCAGCCTTTTCGGCAGATGGGCCAGCCGTGTGGCCCCAGAGCTGGCCTCAAATCCCTCCCGGCAGGAGAAGTGTGGGCAGCCAGAGAATTTGGCCTCCAGCCCAGCATCAAAGCTCTCTTAAGATACCGTGTATCCTCATCCTTGCTTGGGTGACACGTGCTGTCTCCGAGTTGGCAAACGGTACAGATGTGCTTCCCCTCTATCGGGCAGCTGCCAGGCTGCTCTTCTGCCCGCAACGCCGGTTCTCTTGCCTCGAGTGTCCATCAGTGTGAAGAACCGGCTGCCAAAAACTCTCCCTGTAGCCCCAAGCCTCTCTCATGATGCCGACTTGTGAGTAACCATTCCGCTTGCTCCAGAGCCGCCGCCTTTGCAATTCCCAAAGACGTTCCCACTTACAAGCCCATCTGCCTTCCTGCTAGTGACACTTTTTCCATCAAGGCGAGCCCTCCCCTGGCAGGAAAATCAACCTCTGTCATTTGCAAAGGTAATTAATTTGAGGCAAGCTGGTAAGAAGGACGTGGGATATGTACCTGCGTGAACGCACCTGCCTCTGGATGGTTTCTGAACATTCTCAGGAAAAAAAGTTGATAGCCTTCACACACCTCCCATAAGGAAATCTTAAAAAGAAATCCAACTCAGCTGGGATTTGGAGGAACCAAGGGTGTTAAGTAAGGACATGGGGAGACTTGGTCAACATACAAGTGGAGGCACATGGACTATGAGGCTCAGGCGACATAAGGGTCCTTCCGAAAGACGTGGGATATAGCTGTCGTGAGTTACAGGCACTCAGAAGCGGTCCTGCTGCCGCTGAGGCTCTTCTCTCCTCTGGGAGCATGCAGAGATCTCGCTCGTGTCACTGCTGTTCCTAAATGCACTTTTCATTATGAACCTGGGAACCCGCTTATTTTTCGGACTGTCCCTCAGCGCAGTTTCTGCAGGCAGCCGCTTCTAGACATCGTGTAGCCGCATCCGCGGCACAGCCTCCCAAGCCTCCTTGTAACCCACTGCCAGCAACGGAGATGTATTTTGTTCCTATGGCAACCCAAACAATATTACCTTGACTTAAACGGATTCAGGCAATATTAAAACCAGCCTCTTTAGGAATTCCTGGTGTTGGAGGGGCTGAGAATTTTAATTTCGTGTAATGCGAGCTGACACCGTGTTTATGAGCTGCTTGCTGAATGTTTTCTTCAATTAGTACAAAGCAGAGCGGATTTGTTTTCGGGGCTTAGCTGGGAGATGGGAGGGTGCGGGCCTCGCGATGCCAAAAGCATTATTGAGTTACGCTGCAGTAACGGCGCTTCCCTCACCTGATAGCTGCAAAAAAGCCCTTTTCATGGAAATCTGGCACATGACAGCATCTTTAAATAAGGCTTGCTAACTGCCTCGTCCCAACAGCAGCGGGAGGAATCGGCTCGGTGCCTTGCAGGTGAACAGGTCTCCTTTCCCAGCTCTGACATCTGTTTCCGCATTTCCTTGTTCTGCTCCATCCCTCTCGCTATCAGCCTGCCCGCAGTTAGAAGCACATCACGCTCAAAGCCTTCCTCTACCTGCCTTGGCTAAGCAATATTCTGGACGTTTTCCTCAAGCAACCAGTGATACCACTGAGGCTAGAAATATAAAAGGACCCAGGGAATGCTCCAGTATCTATATGGATAAAAATAATTAAGAAAACACAAGTGTGAAACAAGACAGGGAGTTTTCCATCAGTGTTTTCCTAAACTATCCCGTTCCTTACTTGGAGTCAGGTCGGGATATTGAAGTAAAGCTTCTGTTTGTCAGGTCTACGTTCTTAATGTGTCTGTCCCTGGATTTGGGGCTCTGGGGCGGAACCAGCTTGGCCTGGGTGTGTTAGAGGAGTAAACCTGTCTCTGAAAGATATGGTAAGACCAGATGGGAGCTTGGGGCTAGCTTGTCTCAAAGTCAACTTATATTTGCGTCACTAGATTCAGCTACACGACAGCATATAGCGAAGCCAGGCAGATCTTTCTCTGGGGACAGCAATTCTCCCAGCCCAGATGCAAAGAAAAGTCAGTACTCGCTTTTAAACCGGTTGTTTGAAGGATAAGCGACAGAAACCTGGAAAGAAGAATAGTTTGATTACCTCAATTGGCATAACTACTTATAAGTCGTTCTCAAGAAGATAAAGACATGACAAAGTCTAGTTGCTGGGCATGGAATAAAGTAAGATTCAAATTGGAAATAAGGAATGAGGAGCTAGGTAGCCTCTGGAACCTCTTCCAAATGGATACGGACAGATCCTCCTTCACGTGGAGCCTCTGGACTGCGACTGGCTGGCCTTCGCTGTACGTCCACCACCAGCCAACAGGCTTGAGGTGGGAATCCCTGGGCGAGATTCTCTGGGTTGCAATGAACGCAGGGTCAGACTACATCACCGCTATCTGCCGTCTGGGCCTAAAGTCCAGGAACATTAATAACTTAATGTAATATGTCACAAGTTCCTGACTGATCCCAGATAGCCGTGATCGCGGACTGGCTCTATTGTTGGGTCTTTTTTATTCTTTTTACTATTTCACTTCTGCTGTAACAGAAGGATGTTGGTGTTAGGAAAGGGACGGATTTGGACTCAGCCCAGATTCGGACTGGGATTGTGCCTGGAACACGGTCCCAGTTTGCTCCTTCGTTAAGACAGTGAGAGGTTGTGGTTAAAAGGCTGCTCTTTACTGCCAGCTTTTTCAACTCAAATTCGATTATTATTTTTCAAGTGTGAATTACAGGAAGACAAAGAGGAAGAGGGGAGAGAAAGAGAGACAGGGAGGGAGAGAGGAACATGCATGCAAACACACTCGCACAAAGGAGAGAGAAATCCCACACCATTCCAGTTGGAATGTCCCAGACACTTCAGCCGAAAGCCACCGCACAGCACAAATCCATGGTGGTATTTGGAAGGGATGAGCCCACCCCTGTAAGCCTCTTCATCCTGCTCCACAGAGTTTGCCAGGAGGATTAACCCAGTCTTGTTCTCAATCCCAGTTTATGAGTTCCCTGCTGGTGGGGAAGATCCTGTGTGTTTAAACAACAGCCTAATTAATCCCTATTTTATTACTTTCTCTTGTCAAGTGGCTAAATAGAAGCTGTCAGCCGGCAGCCACCACCGCTCACATTTGTTTAGATCCCAAATTACTTCATCAGAACCATCTGCTCTGTACGTGGGGCGCTCGGCAGTTGTTTATTTCTCTCTCTGGACACGGTGTGGGGCACAAACAGCCTCCCCCATGGGACTCCCTGCGTAAGGCTCCTCCAGGCCCTGGGGACAGTGCTGGAGGGGTCCATAAAGCCCTCTCACTAGGAGCAACCTAACAAAGCCAGGCAGTGAACAGCCCTGGAGAGGCAGAGAGGACACAGAGCTCTGTCGTGTTGGGCCAGGCAAGTTCGTGTTCCTCCCTGGGGCTACGGAAGGTCAGCAAGCCCCAAAGCCCAGCTGGGACGTCCGCTTCTTGCTGGGATGTGCTAGCACAGCTCCAAACATCCAGCCCCCTTCTTCCCTTGGCTTCCTGAGCCTCGACCCAGGGCTGAGCTTCCCTGCCCAAGTGTCTAACCGCCGGGACCTTCTTTGCAGGCTGTTCCAGACCAAGTGCAGCAGCTGCCTGAAGGCGATCGCCCCTTCCGAGCTCATCATGCGGGTGCTGGAGAACGTCTACCACGTTCATTGCTTCTACTGCTGCGAGTGTGAGCGGCGCCTGCAGCGGGGAGACGAGTTTGTGCTCAAAGAGGGACAGCTGCTGTGCCGCAGCGACTACGAGAAGGAGAAGGAGATGCTGAGCGCTATCAGCCCGGCACCCACTGAGTCCGGTGAGGGGCCGGGGCTGGAGCGGTGCCGAGGGTGGGGAACCAGGGTGAACCTTGTAGAGGGCAGGTACCGCCTGGTCCCTCATTAACTACAGGGAAGGCTTCAGAGGGAGGAGGTGTAGGTAGGTGGAGGTTGTAGCATCTTTTCCCCTTGGTGATAGGCAGCCAAGGGGGTACCAGGCTGCCGAGATCTACTCGGCCGATGTGGAGAGGTTTGGATGGGCTGATCTGAGACGTTGCAGAATGGATGATACAGGGCCAGGCTGGCCCATCAGCGCTGTCTCCGAGCTGACAGTGTTCCCCTGAGCCACAGCTCAGTCCAGGAGCTTTCCTGGCTTTCTTCTGCACCTTGGAAGGAGCAAAACTCCTGACAAGTTTCTCTGAATCCTTGCCCTGGGAGGTGGCCCAGAAAGGCCACTTTCTGCTGAATCACCGCTACTGATCTTCCGTTGCAGTGAAAAGCGAGGACGAAGACGGCAGCCACTCGCACGGCAAAGGCAGCGAGGAGAGCAAAGACCACAAGCGCTCCAAGCGCCCGCGCACCATCCTTACCACCCAGCAGCGTCGGGCGTTCAAGGCCTCGTTCGAGGTTTCCTCAAAACCTTGCAGAAAGGTATAAGGAGGCCGCTCAGTACAACTGCTGGCTTGGATCCGTTTAAGTGCAACTTAAGTTCTGATTCAGCTCTCTGCGTTTTGGGGACAGGTGAGAGAGACCCTGGCAGCTGAGACGGGCTTGACTGTGCGGGTGGTACAGGTCTGGTTCCAGAACCAAAGAGCCAAGGTGAGTGACGGTTCCCGTGCCAGAGCTGGGTTCTGCATACCTGTGGGATATCACACACGCTCGTTCAATTAAAAGGAAACGTCGAATAGGTTAGAAAAAGAAAAAACGGTTAGAAGAATAGAAGAACAGCTATGCAGGACCAAACCACAGGTCCACCTAGTCCTACAACATGTATCTAGTAGTAGCAAAAGCTTAAAAAGAAATACAAAAATCTATGAATTATAGATGTTTGCAGGGCTTAACATTTTTCACGTTGGGGGTTTTTTTGAGTACTCTTTTTCTACTTGCTTTTTCCCCCTCACTATAGAAAGACTAGAAGGATCTCCCACTTCTTTCTTCTAGAAGTTGAAACATTTCTAATTTTGCAGAATTTAAAGGGTGCAAACAGAAAATATGTGGCTTTGAAAACCTCACTTTGTAGTAAAACAAAGTCCTTTGTTTTTTAAACTGCAAATGGCATCTCCCACAAAGATCATACAGCCTCTTCTGTCAGCCCCGTTTCTCACGCAGGGACGACTGCAGAGAACATTGACTGCAGCAGAGTCACCCAGAGGAGTCTGAGCAGGGTTATATCACGGCAGTGCTCCGTCTCTGTGAAAGGCAGGCGGCTGTGTTAAACGCAACTTACTCCCCTCCTCTCTCAGTCAGAACCTCAAATCCGGGTCTCCATCTCCTTGCAGATGAAGAAGATTGCTCGCAGGCAACAACAGCAGCAGCAGCAACAGCAGGAGCAAGACCAGCTGGGCAACCCTCGCTTAGGGACCGGGAGAGGGACCGGTCGCAACAGCAGGCAGAGCAACGATGACAGCGAAGGTGAGGAGCCGCTGCGCACGGTGACAGCTCTGGGGGCTGCAGGCTGGGCTGGAGGGGATTGACTTGGATGGCTTTGAGAGAGAATGTGCGCAGGAAGGGATTAGCAAAAAGCATGCAGGTTGTAACTGAATTGGTACGTACAAGCTGGAGTAACTAGGTAATGTCGAGCAAGACTCGTGGGTACTCGTGACGCAGCACGTGTCTCCTCTTTTGAGAAGACGACGGGGTTTTTTCTGTTGCACGTAGGCACAAAGCCTAGTACCGTGTGGTGCTGGTCCAAAGTTCGCCCACCAAATACTGCTGCAGCAACACGAGTAACGTTATCGTGACAGTGCTCTGCCCCACTGCGCGCTGTGCACCCTTTGCTTCAACCCATCCCACCGGTTGTGTCTTTAGACGGCGCAAGCGTTCACGGCCTGGATGGGCTCATGGTCCCCTACCCCAGGATCCCCCAGCAGCAGCTGCTGCCCCTGGATCAGAACGGCTACAGCACGGACTTGTACAGACAAGGGCTGACGCCGCCCCAGCTCCCAGGAGACCATCTGCACCCCTACGGTAGGAGAGTGGTGGGGAGATTGTCCTGTCTCTGCATCAAAGCTGCGCGTAGCAGTCCAAGTCATGAAAAGCCAACTCCGCTGTGACTGCTGACGAAGGCAGCAGCAGTGAGCGCTCCACGGGACTTGGACTTTGTGCTGAGCCTTTCTCAGAAGTTTGGTGAGGCCAAAGCTTCAGAGTGAGCTCTGCTAGGGGCCAGGGAGCGAGGCTGGGGTCTTCCCTCCATCCAATGTGAAATATTTGGGTGAGGGAGGAAAGAGTTACGCCTAAAGCTGGTCTTGTGTGTGGGGTTCAGCCTTGCTGTCACCCTTTTTCTGTGCTGCAGCTCCCCACGAGACACGCTCGTGCCACCTTCACACTCATTTCCTTTTCCTTCCTCTTCTAGACTCAGAAGGAGTTTTTCACGATATGGACAGTGACAGCATCAGCCACCTCGGAGACTGCCTGCTGTCAACGGCTGAAGCCAACCTCCTCCAAGCCCGCGTGGGCAACCCCATTGACCGACTCTACTCCATGCAGAGCTCCTACTTCACATCCTGACCATAGAAAAGCTCCCAACTCTTCACGAGTATCTCGGATGGATGCTGCTTCAAATTTAGAATGAGGGTGAGGGAGAAGAAACAAGACTGAGACCTTCAGAGACATTCCTTGAGCACTGCACAACGGAGGAGGCAACTAGGTCCGCCACACATATAAGCACTAATTCATGGAGACCTTTCACAGCCTGAAGGACTTTGGATCGCCTCTCTCCTTTTTTCTAGCCACGAGTAGATCAATGGTATGATGTTGTTTAGCTGTAACTTTAGCAGTTTGTCCAGTGTTTAAGCTTTTGAGCATTATGTCCTGCAAACAAAGACTGGCCAAGCTACCCAGAGCTGCCCCTCGAAGTAGGAGGTGCCCTTCCCACAAGAACTCAGTTTATTTAAGTCTTGGTTGCAGCTGAGCTGCTCGCTGTGCTGTTTTGCCTCATTTCCCAACCCAGATGCAGACTTCATGGGACAAGGTTAATTTTGAACGGTAAAATCCAAGGTCCTGAGGCATCTCTAAGGGATGCCATTGCTGCTTCAGAGATTTTCTACGTGGTTGTCGATCAGTTGGCCCAGGACAGTTTTTTAACGGTTGACATTGCAGAAATGCACAGTAGTTTGGCCCCTGATTTGAAACGGCTATACTTGGGTATCTGCTTCAAAAAACAACAGAATATTTATCCTCTGTCTTGTTCGAGGATGCCAAGAGAAGTGTAACATGCACACAGTGAGTTCTCTATCGCCTTTATGGCTGCCTGTCTCTAAAAGAGCAGTTTTACTCCCTTTATGGACAGAACAAAGACTTATTCTCACAAAATGACAGCTGCCAGCCACACTAATTTCTGTTTGTTTCTTTTTTAAAAGAGCTAAGCGAAAAAAAAAATATTCCTGCTAGAAAGGCCTTCCTCTGCAGGTCTGTCCACAGAGGGATTTCCCACCCTGACTGTGCTCCCAGTTCACTCAAAGCATCCTAGCACCTCGCTTCCCTCCAACAAGTGATGAGAGAAAGACACTGGATTGCATTATCCCATAACGTGTCCCTGCCAAGTCACTTAAATCCAAGAAGCTACGTTTGATTTTCGCTTCGAGGGCAACCCAGGGGTGACATCAGGACTCGGCCAAGAGAAAAGCATGTCTCTGCTGTGGATCGAAAGGAATAATCCATTTTCTCCATCCATCATCATGCCACGAGGCAGGCGAGTTAGGAGAAGCAGGTGGGCACCAATGTGTGTACCCACAAAAAGGGCAAGAAAGAGAGAGCAGAGAATGGAAGTCTGAATTATTACCAAAGGGAAATTCTTTATTCTCCTACCTAGGACCCAAGTCTGGGATTTCGTTCTTTATATAGGTGAAGGGTAGCCGGTATTCCTGGGAAGGTCAGGTTTTCCCATGAGCCTGCTTACAGCATGCCAGCTGAAGGAATACGGTCCTCCAGAACTAACCTCCCCTTATCTATTTGAACTGAACAACTGGCAGACAACTTCAAAAGGAAATAATGACTTATTTTTAAATCTTGGATCTCCAGAGTTGTGAGTCTAACAGTGCAACCCGAGAACCTGGCTGACTGATGTTTCTGTATGTGCTGTTTTACTCCTAAGCCTCCACAGGCTTATCAGTCTGATTTTAAAGGTGTGTAGCCTCTCAAATGAAAACAAAAAAGAAAACAAAAAAGAAAAGAAAAGAAATGGCTAGGTTTTGTTGTCTGCAGTTATGGAGGAAGATTCCCAGGAACTAAAAAATCCTGGATTTGGGGGATGAAAGGAGATGCGGTCCTGATGCATTTCGCTTTTTATCAGGAATTTTTCACCTTCTCAACTACTTATAGAGAACGGACATAAAGAATGACATGTAACAGAACCCCAGCCCTTATAAAGATCACCCACCGTTGCTTCACCTTTAATAAAGCTGTGTGAACGTGACACGTGCTGATGTGCAGTCACTTCCCGTTGTGTTTACAGTGCCAGGTTCCATAGCTGGACTTGCCTTTGCTCTCAGTATCAGACAATGTCTCTCCCCAGAAGGCAGTCGTGTACATAGTTTACAGACACTTTGACATTTCTTTTTACGAGGGAAGGGGGAGCCTTTCGCAGAAACAGCTATTTATGACATAAGTTTGCCCAGATAGACAAGTTCTAGACCAAGCTGCTGCAGTTGGGTGACTTCCACCTTTGTTGTGCGGTCATCCACCCCTAAGAAACGAAACGGAAAAACTCCTAAAGCTGTATGTTACTTTTAGAGGCTCTTGCACTAGAGACGGTCTCAGTTTAGATGAAGTTTTAAGAGAATGTTACAGTGAACTATGTGCAAATTGATGTTTCTCCCAAATACCAGAGCCAGCTTCAACCCACTGGAACCCCACCCTTTCCTCCTTGTGATCTAGTGCTGTGATGTGCCGATGTTTTTTTGCATGTACATTTGAAAATAAAAAAAAAAAAAAAAAAGCAAACTGTAAGTGGCAATCTGGAGCTTGCCTCCGCGCAGTCAGACAAACTGCATGCACAAGCAGTCAGCTGGCTCCCTGCAGTCCCACGAAGGTTGGCCTGGGCTCCTCAGGAGGACAGCCCATCCGTTACCTTTCCCAGGAACTAGGTATCCTGGAGCAAAGGAGCAACTAGTGTTGGCGGCTGTTCAGACCTTAATAGAGTCAGCAAACTCAACAGCAGGAGTCAGCTAGTTGCAAGAGGAACTAGAATCCCAACGTGAATAAATAAATATGGTGAAGAGCTATGCTAGACCTGGAGCTACTGATGCAAAGGAGTCTGATGGTGACAAGAGAGTTCAAGTACAAGAGCCAGTGATGAAATTCATACCCTATAGCTAAGGAAAGAAACAACCGCCTGTTAGGTTGCAGGCGCTGTCCAATTTTGAGTCCAGAATCTGCCTGAAATGAGCAGAAATCAGAAAGGTGGACACCAGCACCACAGCTGACAGAGCCCAAAAGCTATCAGGCTTGCCAAGCAAGTCCTGCTGCTTCTCTTATCAAAGGACAGAGCTGCTGTTAGCATCAACAGCCAGGTATCAGAGTTCAGTGGCCGCAGGTGAATCTATTCCCAACCCTATCTTGCAGCTGGAATTCTTCGTGCAGTGACAAGAGACTTGGGGAGACAGCGACAGGAGTGCCGGCAAGTATTAACTGGGACGAGGCAGAAGTAGCTTCGTGTACGTATGCAGAAGGGATCTGACCCTTTGGCAACCTAGGGGTATCAACGTGCACCCCAAAGCACCCATGGACAGCAGTGAATTACGTCTCACGGCTATCATAGGACTTGGGGAATGCGTACTTGAGAGGAAATAGCAGAGAGGCTAAGCTCGCTCCGCAGCAGAGTGAAGAACAGAATCGCATGCACCCTGGGCAACACTCACGCTTTTTGGCTTTCCCTTTTTGCTCTGCATGGTCAAGAGACAGAACAATTGCTCTCATCAAGCAGGGCGGTGCAGGTCCTTGGCTGTGACACACCAACGTATTTGCTGAGAAAGAGGGTTTGGGAATGCCCACTGCTCTCTGAAATGCCCAGATGTGTTTCTCTCTTGTCTTTGCCTACAGGAGAATAAAGGTGAATAAAAGCCAGTCGAGGTGACAGACTGACCACGAGATGAAAAATGCTCCCCTCTGCCCACACAATTTCCCTTGTGCTCACGAGTGACTCCAAAAATCATCTGGACGACAGCCAAGTAAAGCAAATGTGTGTGTGAATGGAATGTGGCTCCGTACAGCTCTCTGCCCTCGACAGTTGCCCATTCCAGATCCAGGCCTGCCAGCAGCACTAAATCTCTCCCTGTGACTGCAAACACCAAAGGAACACGCTGATTTATGGTTCCTTTAAGTAAGAGAAGCAGAGTGTAAAACGAGAATATTTTCTGGATGAAAAATTAAAGAGATGTTTTTGTTAGTTCCTCATTCTAGGATCATGTGTAATTTACCTTATTGGTTTTAAAGTTCCGCTTGAAAGGAGAAGTGACATCAACAGGAGTTAAAGCAACAGGCTGAAAAAAGTCCTGACACACTTAACTTCACATTCTGAGAGATCTAAACCAAGAAGAAATGGAGGAAAAACAAAGCAGAGAATTAACTAACCTAATGATCCTTGGCTTTCTCTTAGTTAAGGACCTCAGAACTCCTTGCATGCATTAATTAATTATCCCTCATTACTCCCCAGCCCAGTAGGTGTTATTTATTTCAGAGGTGAGTAAACAGAGACAGAGAACATGTCACGACTAGCTTCCAAGGCCACACAGAAAGACAGTGGGTAAGTTAAAACAGAAAAAACCTGACATCCAGTTTGCTTAACTACCAGCCAAAACGCACACTTGCCTGAAAACAAGAGTCGAGAACAATTAAAAGTGGGGAAAACACAGAACCAGGACACGGAAACAAAGCAGAGAACGGCAAAGCCCATGCCAGGAGACAAGAAACGGAAGGACTATCGTGACACAAAAAGACTTGTGTGAATGAAGGATCCTTTACAATAATTAACCCCCAAGTGAGAACGCCTACACAAGTCTGACGCTGCTTTCTTAACGGTTCTCAACCATCTTAGAACTTGGTCCTTTGGGTTCTTCTCCTTGGTACTGCAGGGCTTTAGTGTTTATTTCTGGTCTGGTTTGTGTTTGGGAGGATGCGAGAGGACCAATCTATCCGAATCCTGCTCTAAATATTTCTTTTCCCCCCAAGTCTCCCACTCTGGGAAATACAGGCTTATTCACTTATTGATTTCAGCCACTTGGCATTAATTTAGCTGACTCTCTTTGCAGCCTTTGGAGACAAAGCTGAACCTACCAGTTTGATTGACTGCCTGAGGACTTTTTCCCCTTGTTCAGCCTTATGCCAGTAACTGTCCTACTTCTAACGGCTTCCTGCACTTGCTTCCATAAGCCTGTCCTAATCAAACTATCATAATACACAGTATCATAATCTTGTGGCACAAGAAATTAAGAGGCGGCTACCTGGGTTCCCAATTCTTGCTTCATTCTCAGGTTTTCAGAGGTCTCCCTTGCCAGTTTACGCCTTGTGAAAGATACTGGAGCAACCGATGCTCCTTTTAGCTTTAACTGCTAAATATGTTCCCAGTGACAGGACCGAAAAAACAACAGCTGGATTTGGAAATAACAGCTTTTCCCGACACTCACAGGGACGCTTGCTCGCCCCGAGTATGTGGCTTTGCCTTATTTCCAGCTGCTGTCACGCCTCCAAGCAAGTCAGATCCACAGCGGCCCTCCCCTTATGTTTGTCAATGCCAGAAACAGCTGTAATTGCCATTCCGATTCTATTCCAGCAACCAGCAAGAGCAGGTAGCCCATGCAGTTCGAAAGAAGAGGAGAAAGAGCTGCAAAACTCCTGCTCCGTGCTTCTGACTTAGAGAGGTCTTAGGCCACTCTGCCTAAGTGAGAATTAAATTGATGAATCATGCAGTACTGCACATACAGCTACAGACTCCTTCGAGGCTAAGAGGAAAGCAAGAGCATACTCCCTGGCTACTTCTAGCACATCCAGTTGAAGGAAGGAAAATCGCTGGTATTCCTTTCACTTTTCACAAAGGAATTTGCCAAGTTTGCCAGGGCTACAAGTTGATTTAATCTAGAAACTTTTCCAAGGGAGCTGGTAAACTGAGGAAGGCAACACTTTCAGGTAGTGACCATGACCACAATACTTCCCTCCATGGGAAGGTTCCGTCATTCTCTGCTACGTGAAGTTATTTTACATTTACATTACACGTGTAGGGAAAGATGTGCATTCTTTATTCGGAATTAAACTTGCAGCTGCCTCACTAATATTTGCTCAGAAAGCATTTCTCTCCTTGATTGCACACGGAAACAGGATCTTCCCCCTCTCCGTAGTGAGTTTGGCTCATCGATGACAACAGCAAGTGCCTGGCAGCTCAGTGGTTAACGTGCTGGAGCAAGTAATAATGGAGTGGCTCAGGCTCCTGAGGAGGAGGAGGCATAACCGGGCTTAAGAGGGGGCCCAGCGCACCTTAAACATAATGAAAAATGGCTTTTCTGCTGACAGGCTGACATTTCAATACAATGTCAACAACATGTAAAGCACCTTCGCTCCTGTATAACGGCATCCTTAATAAAGCTATTCACACCACAGACATTTATGACTAATGGGGTGCTGCCTGGCATAAATAAAACTCAAAAGACTCACTAAAAATAGATTTCTCCTCCTTTTCGGGTAGCACTTGCCCCCTCTCTAAATTCATTTTGGAGCAAAGCTACCGTCACCTTTTTCTCCCAACTTTTCTGCCAGAAGATAAAACAGCTCTTTACATTTCAAATGCACGGTGTTTGATAAAAGGAAACAAAGTGTTTTCTGCAAGCGTGCACATGTGTTTTTAGACATGATCCCAGCATCTTCCTATGTTCCCATCACTGCTGAAATGCAGCGACCTCTGCGAGACAGACAACAGCAACGCCGACAGCCAGCTTTGCGATTCGGGCTCTGCTAGAAGCTGGAACAGATCAACTTAAATCTGCTGTCCCTCTCCCCAAAGGAGTTAAACTCTGCCCAACTGGAAAATGCCAAGCAATGTTTGCCAACCACCACAGGCTCAAAGGCGAACGCTTGGACTTACGCCTGGCTGAAAGAGGAATAAGGATTAACGTGTCCCAGGAAGGGGGTATGGACCCCTGGGAACCAGGTCAAAGCCGAGTTTCCTGGTCCATGCCTCACCCTCTCTTAGAGGTACAAAAAACCTGACAAACACAGCAAAGCTGTGCTGTGCTTTCAGAGAAGGACCCTGCTGGCGCTGTACACAATAGTTTCTGCATCTCATCTGCTCCCTGCACGCTTCTGGAAAATTTTGGTTTATGGTTCCCTGTAACTCTTCTGGAAGACCAAGTTCCTGCTCCAGACAGCAGCAAAGCTGTTCCTCTGAAGCTGCATTTGTATAACGAGGTCGGAGAAGCTCACTTCTCCTTCCTCGAACCTGGTCTCGAGTACCCCAAAGACTTTCCAAGGTTTGAACTTTCGCTGCGAGAGATTCTCAGTCCTGCTTAACAGACAGCACATTAAACAGACCTACAGCGACTTTCAGACACGGCACACTGGAGTAGACCCCAGGGCCCTAGCTCGCAGCGCCCCAAAGCTCTCCCTCCACAGACACGATCCCAGGTCTCATGAGCCCCGAGTCTTAATCCACTCCTCGTTAGACCATCTCCTGTTTCTTAATTTTTTTTTCCCCCTAGTTACAGCCCAGAAACAACCTCTCCTTAGAGCTGGGCTCTTTGTTCCCCCGTGTAAGAACAACGGAGGTGCCCCACCACCACCCCTGCATTGGAAGATCTCTGTTGCGCTGTCGATAAGAGCAGTCAGTGCTCTGAAATCCGCAGTTTTCTCCTGCCGTCTCTGCTGGTGGGAAGACTCCCTCTGCTGTTCTAAACCAGCAGAAGGCCCGGGGCTACAACCCCTCACGGCACCCCCAAAACTGCGAGCCGCACAGGACGTTTCCAAGTGGGTCAAGCTGGGACATTTACGGTCAGAGAAATGTCCCTGTAGTCGGTCCAGCTCAGAGAGCAGCTTCCATCATCAGTGGGAAAAGCCAGAACTGGCTTTGGATCCTGAAAAGTGGGTTTTTTTATTGGGACGAAGGAAAACATTGTGCTTAATTATCAAAGGAACTGTCGGAGAATACAGACGGCAGAAAAAGAGGTAAGGGCTGATTTTAGCTTTCAGTTCCTATTCAAGCACATCTGCAAGTTGCTGCTGATCCTTTGGTGTCGCTTCAACACAGTTCCGTGATTTATTTACTTATAAAGTTTTGTAGAGGCAACTCAGCAGACAAAACCCAGCGTTATCAGCACACAAGTGCCGACGGATCAGGAACGCTCTGACATCCCGGTCAGAGTCCACCTGTCTGCTGGAGACAAGCATAGTGCAACCAGGACCAAGAAAACCACATCGCAGGGCTGCGCTTCGTTTTTCAGAGGGGAAAAAACAACCCAACCAAGCATTGGAACGATACTCCACAGTACAGAAAGACTTTTCATTCACTCCTGAAGATGAATTTTAATTCCAAGGCTCCCCTATGAAAAAACAGCACAAATAAAAGCATCAGGTAGGCTCCGTGCGTATGCAGCACCCTCGTTATGAGGTACAGTAGATTACCACGTCAGGTTATGGAAGTACGTCACATTCAGGTGATTTCTATATGCTTAGTAACATGTTATTTACTTTAACATTGCTCCAGAGATGTTTACAAGATCTTTACCAGAGCTCTGCAAGCTGACGTACCCCAACAAAACCATTCTGTATATATTACTGTACAAAACCGATGACCAGGTTAATAGATTTGGACAAAATTCATGACTTTTACCGCAACAAGGCTGCTTTCATCCCAGAGCCTTTTGCCACAGGGCATCGGCTTAGTCCGACACTGAGAATGACCAACCCATTTGGAGAAATACGCTGTCGCATTCAGGTCCATAATGGCCACACACACAACACTTACAGCCCCTGACAATCCATGCCAATGAATTACCACGCTTTTAGCGTAGATAAACTTCCTGGCTGTGCTCTATGTTTTTCTGAGATGGGAAGGGAAGGTGGGTGAGAGAAAAACACGGGTCTGCGTGTATTCTGGGCTGTACTGTTCCACTCCAGCTGTTTAAACGACCAGCTCCCAAGCAGCCGTGGAGAGCGGCTGTCTGTAGGAAGGCTCTGGACCGCAGGTCTAGAGGGAAAGCGACCCCGCTCTGCAGCCCGACACTCACCTCACGTGGAGAGCTTCACCTGGTCAGCGCAGAGCAGGAAGGCGTTGACGTGGTCGCTGCAGTTCGTGACGGAGGCTTGGTTCTCCTTCAGACACCGCTCGAAGGCGCCGAACGGCTCCGCGCAGTCCTTGCGGATCTGCTGCACGATCGGGCTGCGAGATAACACCGGGCCCTCAGCTCCCGGGAGCCGCACGGCCCAACCGTGACAGGCCCAACTGTGACAGGCCCAACCGTGACAGGCCCAACCGTGACAGGCCCAACCGGCCTGAGGTCCAACCCGGTAGACCTAACCCAGCCCCAGCCCCGGCCCCGACCCCATCCCACCCCTCCCGCACTCACTGAGCGGCGGCGCAACGGGACATGCTGAGGCGGAGACGGTGACAATCGTGCTGCCAGGAAGCCGGGCTGGCGGCCACGCACTGCCCGTACTGCTCCATCTCGTTACGGCAGTAACGTGCCGTGATCTCCAGGGCCGCCTGCCTGCGGGGAGACGGTAAAGTTAACACGGGAGGGGTGAGTGAGGGGGAGGCAGTGCGGCCTAGTGCGGCCTAGGCCGGCCCGGTCCCCCCGCCGCCCCCTACTCACATGCCGCCGCCGCCGCCGCCACCGGAGCTCCGCGCCTCTGTGCGCATGCGCGGTCACTACTCCACCGCTGTGCGCATGCGTCGAGGCGGGGGGGCCCTCGGCGGGGCCGCCGAGGGCCCCCCGCCTCGACGCATGCGCACAGCGGTGGCGCAGCTCTTAAGCTGATCACTGCGCAAGCGCCGGACGCCCCGCGCGCGCCCCTGCCGGAAGCGGAAGTGGGTCGCTTGCCGTTTCTCGGAAGATGGCGGCGGCCGATCCGGCTCCCGGTCCCGTAGACGAGCTGGTCTCGTCGGTGACGCTTTACCGCCGGCGGCCGCGGCTCCTCCACGGCACCGTACTACCCTTCGTGGCGGGGCTCTACCCTGCCTGGTTGTGGTTGTGGGGACCGCGCGTGTGGGCGGCATGGGGGGAGGCGGCGGCGGCGACGGAGGAGGAGGAGGGCGGCCCAGGACCGGGCCCCGCGCCCCCCGAGGCCGCGTTGCTGGCCCTCGCCGCCATCGGTGTCGTCCATTTGCTGACGGCGCTCTCGGGGCTGTGGTCAGTGCACGCTCACTGCGCCCTCACCTGCGTCCGGGTGAGTTCCGGGGCTGCCGGTGCCGCGGGGCCGGCCACGCTGGAGAACCCTCCGGGGCTGTCCCCGAGCAGCGCGGGGAGGCTCCTGCCGTTCCCCGTGGGCTCTTCTGTTCTGCGGGGGTGGCTGCGGACGTGGAGGCGTTCGGTCTCCTGGGGGGACGAGGCAATATTTCTTGCGACGTGGCAGAGCCGCATCAGCCCCACCGGGAAGCTCTGAGGGAGAGGGGCGGGAGGAGGCGGTTTGCACGGAAACGTTTCTCGCTTTAGCTGGGCTTGGGCACGGTGGCTGCGTGCTGGCGGGGGGGGAAGGAGAGGTGCCTGCGTTTGGCAGGCCCCAGCCCCAGAGCGGTGCCGGGGAGTCGAGCAGCGTGTCTGCGCACAGGCAGCCTGGGATGAGTTGAGTGTTCGGGGATGGGGCCGACTGCCTTTGCGAGTGTTGGTCGTTCCATCTTTTGACGATGGACCAGATAGTTGCGGTTTTTGCAGTCGCTGTTGTAACCGTGTCTTACTGGCAGCTGTATATATCTTAACTGCAAGTGAAGTACTGAATATACTTCCTTTGGTGGTAGGGTACGATTTTGGGGATGGATTGTGATAATCGGAATGTCTTTGATGCTCACAACGGCTCTGCAAAAGCACCCGGCTGCAAAGAGCTCTTTTCTCCGCGTGTCTTAATGCGATCCGGCAAAGATTCCTCCCGACTCGTTGAAATTCAGGGTCTGTGATCCGCTTTACGAGGCGTGTCTTGTTTGCGTTTCAGGAACCTTGTCCTAAGAAAGCCACATTGGCTAAAGTTGTGCCAACCCCGAATAACGGATCGGTAGAACTCGTGCCACTCCACAGAGACCAGGTGAGGATACGGCTGTTGGGAGCAGAATTGACGTTTGTCTTGTGCCAGGGAGCTGCTATGTCGTGCTGTCAGCCTGCAGTTTATTACCTTTAAATTAAGTAATTAGGGAAAAATTAGCCACGGTCGCTCACAAGTG
This sequence comes from Gymnogyps californianus, assembly GCF_018139145.2. Classification (NCBI taxonomy): domain Eukaryota; kingdom Metazoa; phylum Chordata; class Aves; order Accipitriformes; family Cathartidae; genus Gymnogyps; species Gymnogyps californianus. The sequence goes on along the minus strand of NW_026114290.1, from coordinate 430,313 downwards.
GGGATGTTAAAGATGGCACGGTGTTGCCTGGTGTGTGTACCACAAGCAGAATCATACGATAACTAGCGATGTAAGGGATTGGGGGTTCTTGCCTTCTTCAGGCCAGATGATGTTGGAGCGAAGCCTTTGGTGTGTGTTCAACTGCTTGGTTTTTTCTTCCCCCTCTCTGCAGGGTGAGGATGGGCAGGAGGCTCTTTCCTTTGAATTTCAGAAAATCAAATACTCCTGTGAGACAGACGGCAAGAAACAGTTTCTTCCTGTAGCTTTCCCTGTGGAACACCCCCTTTGTTACTACCAGAATGCCCGAGGCTATCAGGAGGACAAAGATATCCGAGCAGCTGAGAAGAAATACGGTACAAACAAGTAAGTTTTCCAGGCGCGGATCTCTCTTTGCCAAAGTATCCCAGTGTGTCAGGAGCAACAGTGTTGAAGCACGGTTCTAGTCCTGTTTTTTACATTTCAATTACTCCCGGCACTTGCTTCAAATTCCTTTAAGGACAGACAACAGTATCGGACCAAGGGGTTTTCGCCAGGGTGGGTTATAGATGGAAATTAATTGCGTATAACAAATTAACTGAAACAAAGTAACTGAAAATAGGGAGATTGTGGACATTCTGGAGTACAGCCTGGTCTGACACCAGAGGCTGCAGGTGGCGTTTGGGTTGGGCTTTTGCTGCGAATCGGGAATGTTTAGGTTAATAAGGATTCAATTCTTTCCTAGGGCTGAGATGGTGGTGCCGGAGTTCTTGGAACTCTTTAAAGAAAGAGCTACCGCTCCGTTCTTCGTCTTTCAGGTAAAATGAACAAACAAAAAGAGCTGTAAATACTTCTCCCTGCTAAAAAATGAGAGAATTCCTTACAATCCTGGCTTGAGAGCCATAAACCAGCTGGCAGCTTTCTAAAATCAGGAGGAGATGCTGTTCTTACCCTGTAATATTGATTTTACTTCTGGGAGTGACCCTCTTTCTCTCTAATGACTTACTGTGATTCTCTGTTTTTCTGGCTTGCTACAATTAAATGTATACCAACTTAGGTTAAAAAAAAAAAAGATTCGTAGAACTTGAAGGCTTTTGTTTTCTGAGGGAGATGAGAGTAACTTCCGTGTCATGTTCTCCCCACAGGTGTTCTGTGTGGGTTTGTGGTGCCTGGATGAATACTGGTATTACAGCGTTTTCACCCTCTCCATGTTGGTTGCATTTGAAGCTTCTCTGGTCCAGCAGCAAATGAGGAACATGTCGGAGATTCGAAAAATGGGCAACAAGCCGTACATGATCCAGGTAATTGGAACCAGAGAGGATTGCGCGTGAAATTTTTGATGTGGCTGTCTCTTAACTGATTTGCTGTTCCTTTTTCCCATCCTTTTCCTCTGATCCTTTTCCGGTGCGTGCAGGGCTTCTCAAAGTGCCTTTTTTTTTCTTTCCCCTACAGGTTTACAGAAACCGCAAGTGGCGCCCCATTTCCAGTGATGAGATTATTCCAGGCGATATCGTTTCCATTGGTAATGACTTGCGTGATGGTTGTAATCAAAAGCTTGTTTAAAATCAAATTCCTTCCGGTGCGTTAAGTTGTGCAGTGAATTGAATTAGGCATTAAAATCTTCACGGTCTTGGTTGAGTGCTTTTGAGGACTTCGATTCGTAGGTGTCACAATTCAAGGGTCCAAGAGATTAATCCTTGGGCTGGATCTCTTGGACCTGCTAGCTGTCTTGAAGAAAGGTAAATACCTGGATAAATCCGCCTCAGATTCTTCAGCTTGGAAGAATGGAAAGGGGAAGGGCAGATCTCTCTCTCACCCTGCTCTCCTTTTTAAGGCTGTATTACCCCAGGATGCGGTGCCAGTCTTTGAAGCCTGAACGGCGATAAGAACTAAGTGACTTGATTTTAAACTTTCCTGGGTCTCAATGGAGACCTAATATCCTTCAAACCCTTTCGGTTCTCAGCAGTGCTGAGGGGGTACGTGCCGTGGTAGACTTGGCAGCCCACGGGAGGTTTGAAGCTTCAGGAATCTCCTGTATCTCAGCTAAACTGAAGGAGAGCTGTCCCCTGCCAGACAAATAGTCAAACAACAGTCGCTTCTGCCTTTGAGCTTCTTCTCAGTTTTAATGTATTAATTGCAGGCCGATCTCCTCATGAAAATCTAGTGCCGTGTGATGTGCTGCTGTTACGTGGAAGGTGTATTGTAGATGAAGCTATGCTGACGGGAGAGTCTGTGCCACAGATGAAGGTCTGTGTGAAATGTCCTCTGTGCTGTCCCTTTGTTGCAACCTGGAAAAGGAAAAATATTCAAGCCACGGCAGCATTTGCGAGTGCAAATTAGTCTCTTTGCGTGAATGCTGGCCCAAGCAACCTGGTCTGTTTGTTATCGGCTCCCTATCAGTGATTGATGGCCTCTGGTAAATGAGAAACAGAAATGTCTGTTTTGTCTGGCGATGTCTCCAGCCTTTGGGTCTGAACTCCGTCGTGTGGGCATGGCATCGCCCTCCTACGCATTCCCCAGTCTGGATTCCTTTGGCTGGGTAGAGGTGGGAGGAGGAACAAGTGTAAAGCGCTTCAAAACCCTGAATCTTCCTTCTTTTTGTGCCAGTGGGTGACTTAAAAATGATAAAGTAATGCTTGCAGAGCCGCCCTTGCTGAATTCAGTGGGCCAAGGGTGAACTAGTTCCCCGAAACCAGAATTTCCACAGGTGCCAGGCTCTAAACCCAGACCGATCAGGAGCTGAATGGCTTGCGAAGGTCTAGATTCAGTTCAGGCCGCCTTCAGCTGAAGTGAAGCCGAGAGCATCTTGTGGGATAAGAACAGAAAGGAACACTTCAAGTTTACTTGGTGATAGCTGTGAGTCTGAGACTGAACGTTGTCCTGCAGGAGCCTGTGGAGGATCTCAGTCCAGAGCACGTCTTGGACATGCAGACAGATTCCCGGTTACACATCATATTTGGGGGAACAAAAGTGGTGCAGCACATCCCACCCCAGAAAGCCAGCACAGGACTGAAACGTATGTACCTGCGCAGATTCCCCCGGAGAGGGCATGTCGTGCGCTCACAGATTTATTTTAAATGGCTTGAGGCAACTTTTGGAGGATGTCATTGAGTCCTTCTCCTCGGCCCTGTCGCTAACGGGTTACTGTGATTATTAGACTGCTGTGATACTCTATAGAAGTTGACTACGTCCCCTTGTAAGTGAGAGGAGGGTGTAGCTTCAAGTATATTCTGTCTGTGATAAGCCTATAAAAGATTTCCAGTAAGCTTACTGTCTTCATTCCTGCTCCTGTTCCAGCTGTCGATAATGGGTGTGTGGCGTATGCTCTGAGGACTGGCTTTAACACATCTCAGGTAAGATGTGAACGTGCCTTCTCACCTCTGTCTTGTCGATGATGTTGGTTGTGTCGTTCAGCACTTCGCTGTCAGGAAATCCTTATGAAGTACAGCAGTGATAAAATATAAATCAGGGCATTAAAATTACTTGTTGGTTTGGAAGAGGAATAACTAAGGCTGGTCTCTTCTCTGTGTGTCAAATAAGCAGTCTGATGTTTGATGCAGAAGCCTGGGAGGCAGGATTCAGGGTTCCCGTTGTGACCGGCGATGCTTTGTGTATACTACAGCTCTTAGTTATCCCTGTTTCTGTAATGATAATTGTTGGGAAAGGGCATGTGAGTGTGTCTGTAGAGACTGGAGATACGAACATGAGGTTTTTCAGTTGAAAATTGAAGACTGCTTCAAAGAAATCATCAACTTAAGTGACTTAGGAACAGGTTTGGGTCTTTTAACAGATTAATTACAGCAATGGGAATAAGTTTCAGGCTCTGGCACCAAAACACCAGAGTGTAATTTTAAAATTGGGTTTCATACATATTTTTAACAAACTACTGCATGCTGCAGAGATAGCTTCTTGCACTGAAGGCTGTTCTTCTCAGGGGAAATTGCTACGTACAATCCTCTTTGGGGTGAAGAGAGTGACAGCCAATAACTTAGAGACCTTCATTTTCATCCTGTTCCTGCTGGTCTTTGCCATTGCTGCTGCAGCATACGTCTGGATTGAAGGTGAGATTTCTTCTTGCCTCTTCCAGGTCTCTACACAGGACTTGTACCAAAGCTTGTGGGAAGGACAGTTGACGTAATTTCTGAGAGTTACAATAGCTGGGTTGGGCTGCGCCAGTGTTTCAGTGTAGGGGCCCACACTACATTCTGGATGCTTTTCTTGCCCTCCCACAGCTCTTCCTAGGTAGGTGAGCTTCTTTGTGGTACTCATCTTAGTTCTGTGGGGCGCGCAGTCTGAGGAGGAGGAGATATACAGGTCTCCCGTCTCATTCCGTAGGCACCAAGGATCCTAGCAGGAACCGCTACAAGCTCTTCCTGGAGTGTACTTTAATACTGACTTCGGTCGTTCCACCTGAACTTCCCATCGAGCTCTCTCTGGCTGTCAACACCTCCCTCATCGCCTTGGCCAAGCTCTGTAAGTACCAAGCCTAAAGACAGAAACAAAAATAGGACTGCTTGCTTGTGTCTGGAACTGTGGGGACGTTGGTGAGGAAATGAGTGTGAAATTACTGTAGTGTCCTCAGTTTCTACACGGTGACAGTATGGGTTTTGGAGCTGGTGTATATGAGGGGGTTTAAAGCCCAAAGAACTTAGGAGTTGTGTGCTTTAAAGTGGGTCCTAAATCAAGTGTAGGAGGGAACTGCTTGCTCGAGAGCCCTGCAGTTCTGCATTGAGCAGGTTCTACAACTTGGTGTCTGTTCTGCTTTCAGATGCCACAGAAACTCAGAATGGGGAGTTTCGGGTTCACTAACTCTATCAGAGCACCGTGTTGATAGCTCCTGTCCTGTGATTAAAGCCACTGAGCATCCTGTCCCGGCTTTGTTGTAGCTGATCGCTCACGGAATTTCCTCTCCTCTCTTCTAGATGTGTACTGTACAGAGCCCTTCCGCATCCCCTTTGCAGGCAAGGTTCAAGTTTGCTGTTTTGACAAAACTGGCACATTAACCAGCGATCATCTTGTAGTGAGAGGAGTAGCTGGGCTCAGGTAGGTGCTGGGTGATTTTCATTATATGATTTGCTGTGGTCTGGGCTTTGGGCACTGTGGGAACTCCTGCGGCACAAGTGCAATCCCATTCCAGTGAGGAAGAGAAGATAATCAGGGATTCAGAGAGTGAAAGAAGTGGATTGAACTGGAAGGAGAGAGGGTTGTTGGTCTCTGGCAACGACACTTATGGGCTCAGGACTTGTGAATTTAATTGTCTTGGGGGACTTCTTGCACAGGGTTTTTATGTAACTGAGATCTTCGCTGCTTCTCTGTGCAGTAGCATCCTGCCTTCTCTTCCACTGCCACACTGAACTGTGCTTGAAGGCTGGATGCTGCAGCAGAGCGACATTTGAGTCCTTTGATTCTACAGATGCTTAAATGTGTTAGTTCAGGCCGCTATTTCGAGTGTTCCGCTTGAGTCAAGTTTGCTTTGGAGGACTGGCAAAAATTATGGGCTTTGGCACTGTTTGCAGTTGAGACAGCGCCAGATTTCCTGTGGCTTTGATCTCACCATGAGAAGCTCCGCTGTTTACTGTATTAGAGTAGGAATTTTTGGCTGGGAAAAATTCCAGAATTTGTCTGAGATAATGTGAATGGGGTCTGTTAACACGGGCGGTCTTTTTTATGCTGCAGGGATGGGAAGGAAGTGACACCAGTATCTGACATTCCTGTAGAAACCCACCGAGCGATTGCTACTTGCCACTCGCTTGTACAGCTGGATGATGGGACGCTGGTGGGCGATCCGTTAGAGAAGGCAATGTTGATGGCTGTGGACTGGACCCTGACCAAAGGTAAAACCTATTTCCAGCTCCTCCCTGGCCGATACCTGAGCCCTGTTTACGTATGCTGTGGGTTGTGGGGTGGGGTTTTTTTGGGGGGGGGGGGTGATGATGATAACACTGTTTTTGTCAGTTCTGAGCATGACGTTATCTAGTCTATGGAGATTTCCTATGCCTCGTGCCAGCTTTCTGCAAGGAGTGAATTCCATCTGGTATGATCCCAGGAACTGGTTTGGGGCAGTGGAAATCCTTGTACTGCATGTCTGAGGGACGACAAATAGTAGAAGTCCGTTCTCAGGACTGCAGATACTGCATTCTGCAGCTGGCGTGCTCAGGTTGGTGTCTAAAAGGTCTGATTGTGCAGACTCGGTAAAATCGGGGCATGACTAGCGCAGATCACAGTAGTGAAAACACGACAGCGTGGGTTTTAGCGTGGTCTGCGGGCAGTCTCTCTGGAGGCTTTCTGCTCTGCTTTCTTGTCTTTCACATACACAGGCAACTAAAGTAGAGATCTTCCAGAAAAATTGTATACGTATCCCACTGAAACCCACGCTGTTGTGGTTTTTGCTTCTGGATTTTTACCTGTGATGATAATATATGCTGTAAATGCACCTTGCAACCTCCTGGGTAGCTGCTCATATTAATGCATGTAGGTGTTCTGATCGATTATGTCCCTTAATTGTTGGCATGAGAATTTCCAGCTCTGTATGATTGTATCTGAAGAGAGGAAATTCATATGATCTCGGTGACCTATGGGTTCCTTTGGGACCCGAAGGGAGGGATGTTGCTTTTGATACCGAGAAACCTTTCAGGATTTCCTGATCTGTTTGTTTCCAGATGAGAAAGTTTTCCCCAGAAGTATTAAAACTCAGGGACTGAAAATTCACCAGCGCTTTCATTTTGCCAGTGCCCTGAAAAGAATGTCTGTCTTGGCGTCGTACGAGAAGATCGGCTCGACTGATCTCTGTTACATTGCAGCTGTGAAAGGGGCCCCAGAGACGCTGCACAAAATGGTGAGCGCATCTCTCGAGGGGAGGAAGGGCCTTCTCTAGCACGCGTGCTTGTCCCTGCCGAGTCTGGAACCTGAATGACGTAGGGATTTCATCCTGCAAAACGGCACGGTGAACCCGTGCCTGAAAACAAACTCCACTGGGGAGTTTCAGTCTAATCCCGGTGAGATCCGAATATCTCACCATATGCGTTCCTGGCCCTGTTGCTTTTGCTGGCAGCAGAGGGCTCAATCTGGGGGATCTCCTCTTTTGCCCTTGATGGTGAGGGACCCTCCCAAAGGCGCCTCTTCTCCCCTGTTTGCGTATTTAATGTGAAATGCTGGAATGTGCTACTGAATTGTGTTTGGAACTGTATTAATATGATGCTTTTCCCCACACCTTCTCTAGTTGTCTCAGTGCCCGAGCAACTATCATGCTGTCCACACGGAAATTTCACATGAGGGGGCAAGAGTGCTGGCCCTTGGCTACAAAGAACTGGGGCACCTCACGCACCAGCAGGTATATCTGTCTGTTTAATCCTTGAAATCGAGCTCCCGGTAAAGGAAACGGAGATGGTGTGAGGAGGGCTGGGGAAGAGGGGGTCTCTTTTGGGATGTGGTTCCCCAAGGTTGCTGTAAGCGTGTTGTTTTTATGATCTGGATCTTCTGGGAAGATCGCAGCCTCTGCGTTGTGCTCCCATCTTTGAATTCCTCTGCGTTATTGATCAATACTTCTGTTTCCCTGTTCGTAAAGCAGGGTCAACTATTTCCTTGTAACAAGTGAAGAGGCTTAGCACTGAACTCCTTAGCTGTGAACCTGGTTTCATGTGGGGATGGGCACGTGTAACTGTTTTCAGGGCTGTCTCTGTGGAGTTTTGTGCCCAAGAAGCCTTTCTTCTAGAGCAGCTGGGGATGGGCCAGGGTTGCTCTGTGCATCCCAGAGCACCAGTTGTGTTTCTAGTGATGCTTGGATTGCAAGGAAGCACCCTTTGGAAAACAAGATTGCTGCTACAAAGCGGCAGGTAACACTCAGCTTGCTGATTTGCTTTGGCAGGTGCGAGAGATGAAGCGTGAAGCTTTGGAGTGTGATCTTAGATTTGTTGGATTCATTGTGGTTTCCTGTCCTCTCAAAGCTGACTCCAAATCCGTCATCAGGGAGATCCAGAATGCATCACACCACGTAAGCGTCAGCAGCATCCTAGCCTTCCTGGTCGCCATGGTGTTTGGGATGTGGAATTTCAGTACCGGAAGCCTTTGTGGAGAGAGGACAAAGGCTTCCCCACAGTGAAGGCAGGGAGACCTTGTGGATATGATGTTATTTTTGCGGTGGGATTTCCCCTGGCCCAGAGAGAAAGCCTTTCTGCAGGGTGCTGCACAGAGCTACGTCTCATAGGGAATGTCACCAGCATCTGAGCTGGGCAGAACCCTTCAGCGTAGAGGAGACTGGCCGTGAAGTGCCACTTGCCCACCCAGAACTGATTTTTGACCCCTCTCGCTTTCCCCTCAGGTAGTGATGATAACAGGAGACAATCCTCTCACTGCCTGCCATGTGGCCCGGGAGCTACACTTCCTCCAGAGGGAGCACACCCTCATTCTGCAGCCTCCTGTGAGCAAAGGTAAGCGATCCCTTGCAGGAAACTGTTCGGTGTTTCGGAGGACAGCAGCCAAAGCCTTGCTGGGGCATTGTGTCAGTTAGCCACATGCTATTAGCACTGCTGCTTGGTGCTGATAATGGAAGTGACTCGCTTTCCAGAAGCCTAGATAACGCTTTCTCCTTTGCCCCTCTCTTCTCTGGCTTGGAGTACTGTGCAGGCTACATACATTCCTCTGCCAGCTCTGAAACCAAGCCGTCTGAGCACCAAAATAACAAAAATAACGGCGGCTTGAAGGCCTCCTTGCTGTGCGGGTTCAGAGGCCGTGCGGGAAGCTGAGAGCCGTGTCACTGACTGCAGGGAAGGGGAGTCCACGTGAAGGCTGTACCTAGCTGGGAGGTGGGCATGTCGCTGTCCTGAGAAGTGGAGGGTCTTGTGTCCGTAATGCTGAGGGGCTGCGAACTCCAGGCTCAGCGTCTCATGGGTGGCTGGGAGTATTTCTCACAGCTGGGCACCTCACAGGCACGCTCATGTCAAGCTCGTGCTTCTCTTCCCAGGCTCCAGCTGGCAGTGGCAGTCCATCGATGGTGCTGTCGTGCTCCCAGTCTTGCCAACCTCCTTGCGAGAGCTGACACAGCGATACGACCTGTGTGTAACTGGGGAAGGTCTCTCTCACCTGCAGGCTGTGAACAGACAGCAGCTGCTGAAACTCATACCGCACATCCAGGTGTTTGCCAGAGTGGTGCCAAAGCAGAAGGTGAGAGATTTCAGGTGCTTTAGTGGGTTCCCAGCAGGGCTCACGTGGTGCCTGGGAGCCACGTAGATACTAGCACATCATTAATGCTAAAGCTGTTTTCGGCAAAGCAGCATAACTTCTCCTGATGCCCAAGCCAGCAGGCAGCGAGAACCGGAGCTCAGGATGTGCCACGTTGTTATCCTAAAGAGTCCTGAGCCCGCTGGCCCGTTCTAACTCTGCATTCCTAAAACAGATCCGGAAGGTGAAGCTTTTGGAGTCTGGCTGTGAGGCCAGCGAGTTCCTGCAGAACAGAAGCCCTTCACCAAGACATGTAACCCAGCGCCGACGGCAGCGTATCAGAACGCACGGGCTGCCAATTCTCACTACGCCTTTCTTTTTGCAGGAGTTTGTAATCACTACTTTGAAGAGCCTGGGCTACGTCACGCTGATGTGTGGGGATGGGACCAACGACGTTGGAGCTCTGAAACATGCAGATGTGGGTGAGTCCTCTCACATGTGCCCCTCTCCGAGTTTGGCTAGCGTTCCTGAACACAAACCCAGTGTTTGTTTCTCTGGTGTTTTGAGGGCTGGGATCGATCTGACCAACATCGTTTGGTGGCATAAACTAACATAAAGAAGAAAGATCTCTGTGCTGGTGGAATACCCGCTGTGTGTGCACCAGCAGGCAATGGGAATTAGCTGCAAATGCATTTTCCTAGAAGGAAGATTCTTCCTAATTTTTTTTTTTTCCCCCCTAAGCTTTACTGCAACAAGTGTAACATGTCTGCAGTCCCTGCGTAACTAGCCTGCCTGCCTGACTCCAGGTGTAAATAGCAGTTGGGATCCCTACTTGGTGAAAATGCTCTGCCGGGAAAGGGATCACAGCCCTTTTTCCCTGCAGCTAATGTTTTTACATTCCTCCAGGAGTGGCACTGCTGGCAAACGCTCCCGAGAGACTGCCCGAACGGAAGAAGAGAACTCGAGACGGACCCAGCGATGGGAGGCCTGCCCTGCCGCCGATGGGGAGTGGGGCTGTGAAGCCCACCTCCCGCGGTGCCAAGCACAGAGTCATGTCCCAAAGAGAGGAGCAGCTGGCCATCCAGAGGGTTGGTAACTAGCTGTTTAAAAGCCTGTTCGCTTAGCCTTGCTCTTCAGTCCTCCTCTGGTTTACTGCTAATTCCTGAGAACTGGAAATGGCGGGATGTACTGGGAAAAGATCAGCTTTTTTGCTTCTTATCCTAAAATAGCAGAATGGATTTGGGCAGAGAAGGTGCTGCTTTTCCAGCCGGCCATCAAGCTAATGCTGCAAGCGTGAAGGCTTCTCAGCCTGCCCTTGGAACGGGGGTGTGGGAGAGGATAGTAGGAGATCATCTTCGATCCAGGTTGTGACAGAGGTGTGCATTTGTATCTTTGTCCTGTTTGCCCGCAGGAGCGGATCAGTCAGGTCCTGAAGGATTTGGAAGAGGAGCGTGTGCCAGTCGTGAAGCTGGGTGATGCCAGCATTGCAGCCCCCTTTACCTCCAAGCTCTCTTCCATTCAGTGCAGTAAGTGCATGGTGGGAGCTGAACAGTTGGTGTGCATCTCCGTGCGTCCGGCTTCCCCGAGGGGAATAAGTCTAGATTTGAAAGAAGCCAAGACAAGAGGGCGTGGGGTGGTGAGAAATGCCCCCAAACCCACGGCTTTGCCGGCTTTTTGTGTGGAGCAACCCTGTGGGGGTTTCTTGGATGGGGACACAAGCAGTGAGGGGTTAGCTTCCCTCTGTACTGCCCCAGAAAAGGAGAGGACTTGAGGGACAAAGCCCCAGAACCTGTTTTGTTTCCAAACGCTGCTTCCTCTTGCTCCTTAGTCTGCCACGTGATCAAGCAAGGTCGTTGCACGCTAGTGACAACACTCCAAATGTTCAAGATCCTTGCCCTGAACGCCCTGATCCTTGCTTACAGCCAGAGCGTCCTCTACTTGGAAGGGGTGAAGTTCAGTGATTTTCAGGCAACTCTGCAGGGTCTGCTGTTGGCTGGCTGCTTCCTTTTCATCTCCAGGTCGAAGGTAAGGGGAGGGAAGTGCCTTGGGACGGTGACTGGTCGATGTCAGTCGTATCAGGATTACTGGAGTGCCTCCCGCCAAAAAAAGCCGTTTATTTTAATAAGTTAACAGTCCGCAATGCTGGAGGGGCTGGGGCTTTTTTGTTCCCCTGGATTTGGGAGGCTCCTGAGGCCAGCGCTTGCTTGAGGGAGCATCTTGTGATTGCAGGCAGGCGGCTTTGTTCAGGTTACGGGAAGAGGAGGTGGAAGAGGTGGGAAGGGCAGTGCAGGTAAACGGTTCAACTGAGGCTGTTACTTGCGCCAGCTAAGCTGTGAGTCTCGTGTGTGCGTGAAGTGGAATTCTTGCAGGCGTTTCCTGAGAAACACAAACGTTAGTTGGATTCTGCTGGAAAACTGCCTAGAGATGGTCAAAACCGTTCAAGTCAACCCTGCTTGCTTTTCTTTCCCAGCCTTTGAAGACACTTTCTAAGGAGCGCCCGCTGCCAAACATCTTTAACCTCTACACAGTCCTGACAGTGCTGCTGCAGTTCCTCGTGCATTTCCTCAGCCTCGTTTACCTGTACCGCGGTGCCCAGGCACGCAGCGATACCAAGTAAGCGTCTCTTCCTCCAACGCTGCAATGTTTTCTCCGATTGCCGCTAAGCAGGAGGGCAGCGAGAGGCCTCCCTCACCCCAGCGCTCTTTCTGTGAACGCTTTATCGAGCACGCCAAGCATTAGGAGTTTAATGTGTTAGACGTGTCCAGAAAAAGCATTTCTGAGTTGTACATCGAGTGCATCGGCAGGCAGCCCAGCGTGGCAAGGATACGATGGAACTGGTGGGAACATGGTCTGTGAGATGTTGCGGTTCCAATGGCTTACTGTCCCCGCACTGGGAGGGGAAAGGGAAATAGAAATAACGCCAACGAGGTGGATTATTGGCAAGTTATAAAGAAAAACACACAAAACCCTCATTTTTTTTCCACTTGATTTTTATTTTATGCAAAAGAACCCAATGATTACCTGGGCTTGCAGCATGCGCAGCTCCGCGCTCACCCGTGCAAGCACGTTTGGGTCAGAGGCGGGGCTGCTGCTAACGGGAGCCGCCAAAGCTTGGGAACAAACTGGTGTTGCCCAACAAAACTTGCACGTAGTTTAAATAAACCGTAGTTTAAATAAACTGGTGATTCTGAGTCCGGTCCACTGATCTCCAGCTTTGTTCCCTTTTAGACAGGAGGAGTTTGTGGATCTGTACAAGGAGTTTGAGCCCAGCCTTGTGAACAGCACTGTCTACATCATGTCGATGGCAATGCAGATGGCCACGTTTGCTATCAACTACAAGGCAAGCCATGTTTAAGTCACACCTCCAGCAGCACCAGAGAAGCGATTTGGTAAATTAAGGTGCAATAATACAAAACAACGTTCTTCTCTAATGACATTTTGTCAGTGCTCCGCGGGGGAAAAACTCCCTGTTTTGGCACCAAGTTGGAACGAGCCAAGCGTCCCAAACTGCGTCACGAATTGCTCCGCATCCCCTAGGCTGAAGGAGTTACAGCCTCACCGCTGCTCACAGTTTCTCCCTGCTGTGTTTCAGGGCCATCCTTTTATGGAGAGTCTACAGGAGAACAAGCCTTTACTGTGGAGCATCGTCCTTTCCGGACTTGCCATCGTGGGCCTTCTCACGGGCTCTTCGCCAGAATTCAATGAACAGTTTGGCTTGGTAGAAATCCCTACGGAGGTGAGCAGGCAGCGTTTCTCTGCGCCGACTGAATTTTACACGCGGTTTCCAGTGGGAGAACAGGTCTGAGCCTGTCTTTGGGAACTCTGGCGGAATCTTAAAGGTTTTTAGCAGAATGTCAGGCAGATAATAGCTGACAGGAGCACGAACTACCTGAGTAGTTCTAAGTGAGAGGATGTGGTAGCGATCCTGCTGAAGTGTCGGGGATTTTTTACAGCATGCTGTGAAATTTTTACAATTTAGCCATTTTTACAGCACGCTGCGAAAGGAAGAAGTTCAAGCTCTAGTTCAGCAGTTGCTGCCGAGGGCAGTACTGCCTCGTGGGGCAGAGGCTCTGTTCCGTGGGGACAGAGTAACTGAAGAGAGGGAGGAGAGGGACTAACGGGTTGTCTTTGTTTTCCTAGTTCAAGATGGTGATCACGGAAGTGTTGCTGGCTGACTTCTTCCTCGCCTTGTTAGTGGACCGAATTCTTCAGTTTCTGCTGGGGAGCGCAAAACTTAAAGTGCCTTCCTGAAACAGATTCCGAGGCCCTCGCCCCCAGCAGCGCTACGCGAAGGACAGCACCCAGGGCCGTGTTTCGCCATCGCAAGAATCATCTTTATTTCTTTTGACAATAACTCTGATCCTGTTCAGAAACAGGCGTGGGGAAGCTTTCTTCCAAATCATGCGGAAACCACCTCTGTGAAACAAGACCTGACTTTTTAATGTTTCCAGGACGTACCACCAACTGTCGGGAGTTTTGTACTGCCCTAACGTTTAAGGAAACGTTTACAGAATTTGGTAACTAAAATCAGAATCGATGTATTTTGAAACGTGTTTGGAACTTCCTTTGTGGGGCTGAAAGCTTTGTGATGTTTTTAATAGACAAGGAGACCGAGTGCAGGAGTAAGAACAGCAGCGACCCAAAGGTGAGGCCGAGGGGTAGGAGTTCTTACACAACAGAAACCCTGTAACCGCCCTTGCAGGAGGTAGCGTTCAGAATAAAGAGCTGCAGTGTTGACGAAGCGTAAGGAGAACAAACACTGCCAGGAACTTCTGTACATTATGCTGCTGGACGTGCCAGCCCTGAAGCCCTGTATTTCAAAACCATTACAAAAATATTTTGGCAGGTGAGAAGAGAAACACATTTATTTTTCTCCCTAAGCAATTCCTGTAATCGGCTATCGATTGTGTTTCTTCAGGTACCCTGAAATTTAATCTGAGAGAGGGAGGAGCTCAGCCCAGCTGGATGTCTGGCTGCAGTTGACATCCTTGAGGTAGACTCCGGTGCTAACAAACGCTGGGTGGGAGCCTGGCAGCGGCCGTCCTTTCGACCACAAAAGCATAATTGTACTGAAACCAAAAAACAATCGGTCAGGACAAGACACTGGTATTTGAGAAATTCAGAATACGACCGCTGTCCACCCCAAAAGAGGTGCCTGACCAAAGCAGCCCGCTTACCTCTCTCTCGATATCGGCAAGCGACTTAACATTCAGGTCTGCAAGGATAGCCTAAAAAAAAGACATAAAATATTTCTAATTAAGACTAGTTATGAGGTAGGACTAAGGACAGCAGCTTAAAGGAAGACTCACGTTACTGCCAGAACTGAGCTTGCTTTCGAATTTGGGGTGTAGTGTGAAAGGCACTCCATCCATAGCTGGGAAGAGAAGTGAGAGATGCTTTAGGAACATCCCGGGAGCTGCTCTGGAGACACACAATTACTTAATTGCTGCGTAAAGCAGATGAGTGGAAGGGGACACCTTAGCACCCAGAGAAGAGAGTGAGCAAGGTGTCAGTGACGTCTTTTAATTCAAGCAAGGCATAATTTTCAGGAAGGGAGAAGTCTTTAAGAAAACCTTCCTCTCAAAATTTAGCTCAATGCCAGTCTTTAAAGGGAACAACTGTGCAGAAGCACTTGTGTATGAACCAACTATCAGCCTACGTTTTGATTGTAAAGTACCCCTTAAATACGGATATGCTTGCTTTATGCAGCTTCCTCGTTTGATTCCAGATGGAGAAACAATTTACCTGAGAGGCCGTAGATGTTGGAGGTGTCATACAGAGATTCGTGCTGAGAAGCACGTTTGATGCTGCATCGAGCCACGGGTGACCTGCAGCAGATCAGAATTAATTAATGGCCCTCACCCGGAGATGAGATCACCAGCACGCAGCAGATAACGAGTCCCAGATCAGGGGAATGGAAACCACGAGGTGGCACCAGCAGTCGCAGGATTTATTTCCAGTCCCAGACTGGTTCAGGTAAGACTGGGAGAAAAAAAAAAAAAAAAAAAAAGAAATTAATGTTTACGTACTTCTGGTCCGAGTCAGGGGACTGGAGCGAGAGCTGCTTCAGGCCTGCGCTGATCGTCCGCAGCTTGGGGACGGGCTGAGGGCTGGATTTCAAAACCGGCCCTTTTTTACACCAGACGGCAAAACCACCCATTTCCCTAGGGAAAAAAAACCCAAGAGGCTTTGGCCGCGAAGGGCAGGAGCGGTGGGCAGGAGCGGTGGGCAGGAGAGGGCAGGACCCCCTACCCTATTTTCATGTAGTGCGGGAGGGCTTTGTTCTTGGAGCTCAGCTTGATGTCGAAGACGGCCGTCTCGGCAGTGTCCGGCGGCAGCAGCTTCACGTACACCCGCTTTTTCCGGGAGATGCCGGTCCCTGTGGGGTGGGGAGCAGGCGACAGGACCGGGACGGGACTGGGGACCGGGCCCCGCCATCACAACCCCCTTCCCTGGCTTGGGCTCCCCCCGGGGGCGGGGGTGACACTTACGAGGCTCCGGGAACTCGGGGGCACGGGTGTAGCCGGCGGGCTGCGGGCTCCGGTCGCTCAGCACCTGCACGTCGGTCACCACGGGCCCGGGAGCCGCCTGGACGGGACGGGACCTCGGTACCGGACCGGGCACAGACACCCCCCTCCCTCCCCCGGGGCTGGCACCCGCCGCCCCCCGCCCCGCACCTGGGCTCCGCCGCCGCTCACGCACAGGTACCCGCCGCCCTTGTGCCCGAAGCCCTTGCCCAGGTTGGCCGCCGCGCCCTCCACGGTAACGGTGATCTGCGGGCACACGGGGAGCGTCAGGCCGCGATGGAACCGGGCGGCGGTGTATCCCCCCGCTCCCCGCCGCGCCTACCACGGTCCAGCCGGCGGGGGCCGCCTCGGGCGTAGCGGCCCAGGCCACGCCGGTGAGCGGGGTCTCCTCCGCCGCCGCCATAGCCGCCGCTTCCGCCCCGCGAGTGGCGGAGCTCCGCCCCCCCCTCCCCGCTGCTGAGCAACCATTGGGCGGCGCAGGCTACGGCTGCGACGATTGGTTGGCGCGGTCTGAGCGACGTGCGCGCCGGCCACTAAACGGTGATCGACTACCAGGGCGCCTTCAAACGCGGAAGCGCGGGGGAAGCGGGCACCGGGAGGGCACCGGGCTCCCACCGCCTTTATTGATGGCAGCACCGACGGCGCGGCCCGCAGCCCCCCACCCCGCTCAGCCCTCCGGCGGCGGCATCTTCCTCGGCGGGGCGGCGATCAGCTTGCGCACGGGGGAGTTCTCCAGCTGCCGGAAGGTCCTCGTGGCTGGAACGGGGCGGGGGGGAGGGCAAAAACACTCGTTAAGCCCCGTTAACGACCCCCACGGAGGCTTCCACCCCCGCCCCGAGCGACTCCCGCTTACCGAGCTGCTCCGACAGGCGCCGGAGGTATTGCTGGCTGTCCTCGCTGAAGGCCTGCAGCAGCTTCACCGCTTGCTGTAGTTCGTCAAGCTGCAAAACCAAAGCACCATAAAAAAAGACCCCCCAAAAAAATAAAAATCACAAAATCCTTGCCGGGGGGTTGAATGTTTTTCCCTCGAACAGCTGAGAGCAACTCACCACAAGCTCCATGCAGCTCAAGACCTCCCCCTGGTCATCCAGGAGCTTCTGGTAGTTGGGTTTGCTGCCAAGGACTGCGGCCTGCGACGTTTGGAGGTAATTCAGAGGCTCTGCCCGTCCTCGATTCCTCTTGCACTCCTCCAGCTGCCTGCAAAACAGAAGTCGTTTCTCTGTTAGGCAGGGCTGATGGCATCATTTCGTTTTCTTTTCAAGCTGTAAGAAAGACGGGGGGCGGGGAACAATCCACACCTGGATATTTCTTCAGCGCTTTCCTGGTGGCGCAGTAAGAGCTGATCCCAGGACTGACATTCGGCAGCGAACCTGCGGAGTGAGAGAACCGGTCTGTACCCCAGCGCGTTCCCTCTGTAAAGCCCAACCACAGCGCAGGCTGGGAGAAAAAACAGCTAAAGAATTAAACACACCCAAAAGACCCTCTAGGAAGAGGTGTCCAAACCCGTATTGGCGTCGAGAGCCGCAGACCATGCACACGGTCGATCTTACCTGGCGATGTACTCCTTAACTTGGGCCACTGACTCATCCAAAGCCGAGTCCAGTAAAATCCTAAAGCACAGATATAACATCAGCACAATATAGGGAGAGATATACGTTCCACATGCGTATCACAGAGGGCTCTGGTGACTGTTTGGTGCTTATGTAGTGTAAATGCTTAGAACTGCAGAATACGGAAGAGAAAAGTCTCCTCAATCTCCTCAGTGAAGGTCACGCCCCTCTGAGTATTCGCTGTACTGGTTGTCCAGTGAAATCAGCCCCAAAAAATCCTCGTAGCCGCCGGCAAGGGGGTTACTCTTTGCAAATTTACTGATTGGGCAGGCCGTAAAGCAAAACCAGAATCACAGAATGGTTTGGGTTGGAAGGGACCTTAAAGATCATCTCGTTCCACGCCCCCCACCATGGGCAGGGACACCTTCCACCAGAGCAGGCTGCTCAGCGCCCCGTCCAGCCCGGCCTTGAACGCTTCCAGGGATGGAGCATCCACAGCCTCTCTGGGCAACCTCTTCCAGTGTCTCGCCACCCTCACAGGAAAGAATTTCTTCCCAATACCTGATCTAAACCTACCCTCTTGCAGTTTAAACCAGTTACCCCTCGTCCTGTCACTGCGCTCTCCGATAAAGGGTCCGCCCCATCTTTCCTGTAGGGCCCCTTTAAGTACTGGAAGGCCGCTATAAGGTCTCCCCAGAGCTTTCTCTTCTCCAGGCTGAGCAACCACAGCTACATATGATCCCCCAAATATATGATCCTTATTATCCATGTGCATATACCTCTGATTTTTATATATATTTATTCATTTGTTTAATAGGCAAAATTTTATTTGGTCTTTGACTTAAGAACCGCTCCCCTCTCCAGATCCTCCATGTGTACAAAGGGATAATACAGTGGTTTCTTTCCCATTTAAAAGTTTCACCCCCTTAAAATCTGCTGGCACATCTGCACATTAGCCCAGATGAGGGAAGCCAGCTAATTAAAACGTTTAAATGAACCCAAAACCTTTTGACACAACTGGGTGAGGAAGGTTTATGCTGGTAGGGTGAGGTCCTCATTCTGTGTTCCGGCTCCCCGCCTCCGCCCCCACAAGCGGTACGACTCCCTGCTGACACTCCACGAGGGATGAGTTCGGCGGGTCCTTACCCTTTAGGGTCTTCTACGCAGCTCTTCAGCGTTCCGTCTCGTTTCAACTTCTGCAGGTATCGCTTCAGGTCTTCTGAAACCGAGTGCACTGGAGATGAAGACAAAATAAAACAGGAAAAAACAACGCTCGTACCCACTGCCTAGAAAATTAGTAATACTGAGAAACGAAGCTGTTTCCTAACCTGCAGCTACTGCTCTGATTCCTTATCAGAAGGCATTCTAGTTATCACTTACGCTGTTTCTAAAGGAATAACTCATCTCTGTGGCCACGGTTTACTTTAGTGTGTCCATTTGTCTGCCCTCCCAGAAACTGTGGTCATGCACAGCATCTTAAAAACATCATTCCCGTATTTTCGGCTGCGCCCACCCCTTCTAGAAGACAGCTGGTTCCATTTCGAGAGGATGCTAGGGAAGGGTCAGTATTTTTAAGTTCAAGATTACCCTTGCTGACACAAATAGCACGCCTTACCGTTAGCTTTGAAAGCCTCAGGGCTAAAGCCGTCAGTCTGCTTCAAGATGTGTTCGAGCTTCTGTGCAGAAAACTAAGAGAAGACGGAAAAGAAGGTCTCAGCACCCTTTCCCGAGTTGTACGACAAAGCTTGTGGGAGGATTCATTACTGAAGGAGAAAGGAGTCCCTCCTTCCCCAGCCCGTATTTCACAACTCAGTTATACAAATCAGAACATATGTTTAGTGACAGGAGAAAGGCAAGAGAAAAATAATTCACTTTTAAAAGAGAGGACCTCACCTGGAAACTGGACAACAACAGCATAGAAAGCCGGTCTATCTCTGGCAGATCCAGGCTAATTGATTTGCTTAATTCTGAAAAAACAGAACAAAATTGTTTAAGAACAATTAAATTCACACGAAACTGCAGATGACTGGAATGTTCCCAAAAGACACTAAAAGCTGTTGTTGTATAGGAGTGCGGTTTGCAGGATATGGAAGGAGCAGGGAAAAGAGGGAGAAACAGAGTTCCTAACAAGGAAAAGTCACGCTTAAGGCTCAACCGTGGAACTAAAAAGCCAGAGACAACAAACCGCTGGTCTACAGAAGCTGTTAATGCTGCACCTCCTTTTAACCTCAAGTACTTGGACCTCCGAGACCACTGCCAACACGGACGCCTGTGGCTACTAGTTTGGAATAACGCAATTATGCCTTAATATCCCTCAAGGTCGTGCCACGAAATTAAATTTCGGCTTGCTGCGGGCTGCCCTACAAGTTTCTCGAAAGAGCTTGATAAAGGGAAGAAACGGAGCACGTACCAGTGACATCTTGGTGAACAGGAGGCAGAGATTTTCGGCGTTTTGTCCCCTTCAGGCTCGAACGACACCAAGAGCGACGCTTGGCTTGAGGCGTGGTGATGAGTGGTCTCGGGGACAAGTTAAAAGAATTCAATGTATGGTCTTTCCTGGGACTGCTTCTCCAGGGAGACAGCCTCTTGGGACTAGGTCCGAGGGGGCTTTTCCTGAGGCTGGGACTTTCGTGGGATCTTTTCCTCATAACCGCTCTGGTCGTCTCATGGGGACTAACGTTCTTGCTAACAGCAGTTACGTCAGGTGGCTTTAGGAATTGCTCAGGATCCGCTTTCTTCTCTCCGGGGTCAGGATCTGAGAAAAACAGATATAATCAACACATCAGCAGGGTAAAAAAGAGAGAAAAGAGTCTTTCCCAGGGATTCACAAGCACTGAACCTGTTCTTTGTGCTTTGCTTTCTAGCTCGGAGCAACAGCAGCGCTGACGTGCGATGGCTGGATGACCGCTTCACAGCATCCCAAGACTGCCGGTGCCTCCGGTTCTCCCTTCCAGCACAGAGATCCTTCTCCCGGGCCCCGGGACGGCCCCCACCGGGGGAGGGTGCAGCCGGGCGGGGTGATGCTCGGCACCGCTTAGCCCTCCCCGCTCCCAGGCCCGCCGCCTCTCGCTGCCCGCGGCCGCCCTTACCTGACATTACACCTTCGGCCGCAGGGCGGGCTCCGCCGGGGGAACGCTGAGGGGAAAAACGGTTACGAAGCTGGCAGCGAGGCCTCCCCTCAGCCGAGCCGGGCCCCCCCCCTCCTCAGAGCTCACCTCCTCCTCCGACCCGCCAGACGGCCGCGGTGGGGCGGCGAACGGCTCGGAGCTCCCGGCCGGCTCGGAGCTCCCGGCCGCCCCACAGCCGCTCACCGGTCGCTCCGCCATGGCGGCGCCCGCCCGCAGCGGTCGTTAGGCGCGGGGTACGGCGGGAAAGCACCGCCTGGTCGCCCTCAGGCTGGCGCATGCGCAGAGGCCGCGTCGCCCGTCCCCGGCTTCCCGCCCTCCCCTGAGGCAGCGCGGCTCTCCCTCATCCCCTCAGGGAGCTCCGCCGCCTCGGAGCTCAGGTGAGGAAAGCTGAGAGGAAAGGCAGGAAGGAAAAGGAGGGGGCGGGGGGGTTAAAAAAAAAAAAAAAAAAAAGGCTTTGGAAGTTTATTATCTTTGATAAAATCTTAACTGAAAGGGGTGGACTCTGTGTTAACAGCTGCAGAAATGCACAAAAACCTATTATCCATGGGGAAGTCAGGTGGTTTTGTTGGTTTTTTTTCACTAGACATTAAATTAGAATTACGTGGAATGACACATGATGGAAGGTCCTACCCGAGAGCAAAGTCCAGTCAGAGTTTTGGTAAAGCAACGTTCTGATTAATTAGCTCAGAATGAATTCTAGTTAAGAAAAGCTTATTTTCCTATACAAAATTACAATACAGAGAACGCATACAATTACAATACAGGGGGTTTAACTGTTAGTAGCTATCAACTAGAACAGAAATTTCATAGTAAAAAACTTTATGGAAATTAAAATAAGTCAATTTTCTTAAGCTGTAAAACTTGAGACAAACGCCAAGTTCTAGAAGAGACACTTTCAGATTCTTACCATAAAATCCATATTTAAAAAAATGAATTTGGTTAGGAAAATGAAGCAAGTTCTTTTAAAACAATTTCACATCCCAATGGGCATAAGTAAAAAGAACTCAACTGCGTGAGGCTGAGAGGTAGAGAGGTATCATTGTAATCACAATCTTCTATTGGTTCCAGGGTTTTTTCTGAGGTAATTAGCTGTGTGTCAAGTTGTATAAACAATAGTATTGGCAAAAGAGCAACATTGACAAATTACACTAATGACCTCTTTCCTCTCATCAGTAGGTCCTAAAAACTTAATTAGACGCATCCGAATTAACACTTCCAGGGTCTCCAGCAGGTGAAGTGATTGATGAAGGAGTGGTAGCATCCTGCCAGCTGCCATTAGCCTGAAGGGAGAACAAATACATCATTTCATTAGATCTTTAAGAAACTACTTGCAGGCAACAAAGTATGCCTTTACGTGTCTGCACCTTACAAGCAACAGTGCTTTTGAAAGGAAATCATCACGTATCGGCTCTGGCAAAGCACAGTCCACAAATATCCTGTAAAACCTCTTCCCCCCCAGATTTTATGGTGTTACTCTTATTCCTAGTGCCATCTCCTTATGGCAAGAATTAACTGAAGTGCACAAATTTTCTGGTGACCAAAGCCAAAATTTTACATCAAGTCTCCAGGAGGGAAAGGCTGGTGTATTAAACGACATCTTTTCCAGCTTTTTCCTAATCCCCACATCAGACACGTCAGGGGAATAAAAAGTCAACATTTATTCACAGATCATTAACCAATCTTGGGCAGAATTTGTGTTTCTAGTAAGTAATACCTCAGTACATCTTACATCTATGCGCTGCGTCGTATACAAAGGATTCCCCACAATTGTGTCATATCTTCCTGTCTGGTGTATGACATGATGTAAGGAATCCATCTGGAACAAGATGCCGCAGAACGAGAACGGTAAGGATAAAAAGTCAAGTTAAAGAAATGCAGTAGTATGTGGTACATATCTATTGGGCCAAAAATTCTTTAAATAAGGGGCAGGTTTTCTTGCAGGAAGACAAGTTTTCTTCGCAGCTTCTTGCTATTAACTGACCTATACATAGCTATTTCATTACCAAGCAGAATTAGAGCCTATCGCCTATAGCTTTTGTAACAGAGGAACGGATTTTATGCAGTTCAGGTATGTTTAGAAATTCAGCAGAAAGCTTAAAATGAGTTTGACGATACTGTTAACCACAAATCCTAAGCAAAGTTCTACTTATATGGAAAAAGACTGGCTCTAAAAGGAGAAAACACTGATTCATTAATGTAAACTTAAAGGGATAGAAGAATAGCAGTAGGTTAATTTAGGTATCGGTTAATTCTCTTAAGAAAATTCCAGTTCCAAGAGAAAATACACATTTGAGCGGGTTTGTTTCTTGACTCGTTTAAGACATTTGAACTCTAGTCAGTTCTTGCATCCTAGCCAGCACTGGCCAGAGACAGAAAAATCCATCCCTATCTGGTCTTAAGAGACTCTACTTCAAAAAAATAAAACGAGATTGTCTAATCCAACCCTGCTGTTCGAAGCGGGGTCAATTAGAGCAGGTTGGGTTTTGAACATCTCCAAGGACGGAGACTCCACAACCTCCCTGGGCAACCTGTTCATACCATATAAAGGACAGAGAAATGGGATTTTAACATTTATCTCACTGCTTAAAGTACTTTTTTTTTTTTCCCTTACTGACCTGGGACTGCACATTGGCTCCCACTGGGGAGCTCTGGTAGGAAGTCAAGGACTGCAAGTTTATAAACGAATCTCCAGAATTTGTCATCTTAAAAGAGCCAGAGGAAGCTGAAAAAAAGAACATGTTTTGATGAGAAATAGAACCCACCAAAAATGGTTCTTCAACAAGCACTGCATAAGTTTAAAAGAAAACCTACGACCGATTTCAAACACCGTTAGTCCATGGTACTTACTGTCACAAGAAATAGAGACTTTCAAGCAGACAGACTCTTCACCGGCACTCTCACTCACCTGAATTTGGTGTAGAGGGAGAATTTGCCTGGTTGCCTTGAGCCACGACATTAGTTGCATCCACTGCTGTTTTTGCGGCATAAATATTGGCTTCTTCTTGGAACTTCCCCATGTTTTTTTTGTATCGAATTCTTTTGTTACCAAACCAGTTGGAAACCTGGAGATATGTATCACTGTTAGCATTTGATCAAACTATTCTATTTTCTACTGTATTCGGAAGTTACCAGCAAAGGAGATGTTTTAAACTAGGCTTCAAGCAGAAAATACCTACTACTAAACCCTTCAGAATAACCTAAACCCTATTTAAGTACCAGTAACTGAAGCCTCTTGCTAACTAAGGGGAAAAAACCACCATTGTTCAAGGGAAAAAAGCCACTTAATTCCAGATAAAACACTTCATACCTGTGAAACTGTGATGCCACCTTTCTTTGCTAGCTCTTCTTTGGCCTCTTCACTGGGGTAAGGATTACTCAGATGCGAATAAAAATATTCATTCAGTACTTCCGTTGCCTGTTTGCTGAAGTTACGTCGTTTACGCCTATAAAAATATTAGTTATTCCCATTTAAATGGCATTGCAGAGTAGACCGGACAGAGTACACCGTTGGCTTTTTTTCCCCTCTAAAATACATTTGGTTTGAAGGAGAATGTAAGAATTGAGTGGAATTAAATAGATGTTGATGTCAAAGCAGGCACAACAGGTGGCAAATTCTTAATATTTGAACTAGATCGACACTGGGAAAGACAGACTTGAGATTTTTTACGCAGTCATTGGCATCAAGCAACAAAAGTTCAGGCTTAAACATCTGTTATCGCTAGATTGTGTTTTCTCATACCTTGCATCAAGGAAGCGTGAACGCAGGATCATTACTGCCTCGCACGTGCTCTGCTTCAGTTGCATCTGGATGGTGCTGAATTTGCCGTGGATTATGTTCACCATGCGCTCTATTTCTTTTGGTGAAATTGGTCTTGTTCTGCTCTGTTCCCTAAGCAGGTTCATAACGTGGGTGGTGAACTCACTGCAGGCCTGAAAACACACACATTTGTATCGACAAACAATAAAATACCCTAGAATTCATTTCCCAAACAAGAATATATATCCAAAAAACTTCAGAGGAGTTTCCATGTTTCAGCTTTACTCTATTTACTCTTAAAAAACAGCAACAAAGACAAACGAGACATTTATTATCTTTAGTTTGATGTCCAGTCCCTCTATCTTCACCTTACTTCTGTAACACTGAGGTAAGTTTTCAACTGAATTTGATATCCTCGCGTTCACCTGAATTCATTATACTTCCTGTTCTGTTCTTAAAACCAACACCAAAGGAAAAAACGGTTATTTTTAATTGAGATGATAAAAACTCTTCCATGCAGAAAGATCACCTGTTCATATTTCTCTAGCTCAGAGTGGTATATCTGTCGGATCTGTGACAGCTTGGCCCTGTAGTCAGAGTGTTCAATGCTATTGTCATTTGGACAGCCACCTGATGTTGCTGCTACAGCCATCGGTCCTCCTCTTCCTCTTTTCTCGGGCCCGGAGACACCCTCTGCCAGCAACATGTTATCTAGTCTCATTAGTTGAGCATCTGGGGGATCTTCTTCCTGAATACCGCGAATACTTAACACTAGATAAATATAAAGAGGGAATCAAAAGATTATTTCCGAAACAGGAAAGAGCATCCACTTCAATTCTGGCAAAGCATTTAAACGCCCTTCAGAGGTTGTAGCAGGTCTTGAGCTCAAGAAGCAAAAGGGAGCGTTTAACGAAGCCACGAGGCGACACATCAAAGCAAACAGGACGTTGTTCAGATCCGAGAGGCACCAAAAGGCAAGGCAAGTTTTCAAATGCATGCAGATAATAAGGCTACTCGAGGTCATACTAGTTTACACTACGTTTAGAAAGTATTTTAGCAGTCTATAAAAATTAGAACTAGGTTCTTGCAGAGCAGATGCCCCCCTATCAGCCTGCTGCCTGGCTCCTTGCACAGTCCTCGACAGCGTGCAGCACTAGCTCGTGCAGACGGACTACGGTGGACGGACAAAAGGCCTGAGCCGCTGGGACAACTGCTATGCCTCTACGTCCAGGGACGGAAACGAACACCACACTAGTGTAAGATCCTGTTGAAATCTGTACACAGGGCCTGAGTTTGACCTCGTCCGCTTTATATGCCAAGGATACAACTATACTACACAGCAGCAGGCTACAAATTGAAGTCTTAACAGTGCTGAATTTTAAAATCTATTAAAATCTATTTAAAAATCTATCAAAATCTGAAACAACATGAAAAAATGCACCAGAAGCCAGTTTCCTTAAGCTTATATTCAAACCCAGATGGCAGCAGTTTGTATGCTCAGATTATTCAAGTTTGATTCCAAGCAAATTTATTTTAAAAACTTAATTTCCCAAATTTTTTGACAATTTATTATGAACTTCCTTTTTTAAAAAGCATAAGAACTCACGAGATATTGAGTCAATACAAAAAATGCCAACAGCTTTTCGGCTTTTCATTTGATTTTAATTGCTAGACAATTTTAGTTTGATGAACAGTTGGTCTTAACCTTGTGAAGCTACCAAATTCAGACGACCTTTTCCAAATTGTAATTGGCAGGTTAACGAGATATTATGTTCCCTACCAAAGATAAACACAAAAGATCTCTTGTTATGCAAAGATTCTGGTGTGAGGGCAGGAGAACAATGCATATGTACAGACATTAAACACACGCGTTTATAATAATTGTCAGCATTTTGTAGGCAAAAGAATAGCTCATCTAAAAAAAACCCAGTAATGATTTTGAACAGACAAGCAGCCTAAACTTACAATCACATTGCTGAACTTAATATTTTGCAGGCTATACAGAAATTATTGCACAATTCTGAAGAAAAGAGAGCTTTGGAGTGGCTGCAGACCCAAATTCGCTGTCACAGCAATCCAGGTCTCCAGAACATGCCCAGTCTTTTTGCAAGTGGAAAAAGGTAAGGCAAAAATAGCTATAACGCAGTACATGGGTAACTGTTGAACTCAAGCTAAGACAACAATGAGGAAAGTGTTGACTATTTTAAAAGTTAGTGGCTTTTCTAACTCATTACGGAATTAAAATTAACACCTTTTTAAAAAAATAGCAGACCACCTACAGCATACACCCTTTACTGAGTGAACATTACAAGAAATGAAACAAACACAGAAAAAAGGGGGGTTTTTATTTGTTGTTGGTTTTCTGTTTTTGAAAATTGCCAGTTCTCCTTTTTTCCAGGAGACCCAGCAGAGAGTTCGCCAGCGGCCATTTGCTCCTCAGTCTTTTTGATAAAACTCACATTAAACTACTTGGACTGGCAAGCGGGAATTCAGTGGAACAGGTATTTTGGTGTCACCTTCTTATTTGAATGTGCTTCTGCCAAACGTCTTTTTATGCACATTATGATGCATATCAGAGTACCTCATGTTGAAGTCAAGCTCCCAGCTGCAGCTTAATTTTATGTCACTTGTCTAATTATGGTAATTAGACATTAGTTATCATCAATTACACATAAGCTCATCTCAAGTTGACTGCTGAAAAGCATGTATAAAGCACCTTCCCAGTCTCGAGGGAAGACTCTGGTTGGCTGGCTCTAGCAAGTCGCAAGAAACTAGAAAGGAGTTAACCATCATCAACATACCGTAAACTGCATTTCCAACCTAGTAGTTCAAACTTTTATTTAATAAACTCTCTCAAAGGTGAACAGACCTAAGAATCGATGAGTGCAAGAAGCTCGGTCTGTCCAACCTGCTCCATCAGGTTGATTTTAAACTTCTGGCATAACTGCATCTTAATATGTGTGACAGTTAAAACACAAGTTCTACAGAAATCATTGCCACAGACATTATTTTTAAATTAAAGCCATCATCTCCTGGAATGGATACCTTTTGCTTGAACTTTTTTTTACTCCTAGTATCTTCACCTAATGATAATATTTGTACAGATCATAAGTTACATCAGATTCACTCAAAACTACCTATTCAGTGAATTCGTAACTGTTTGCTGCAAGTAGCAGCCACTTCCGATTCCGATTTCCAACTACAAGAGCTGCAGTTGTTCATCTACCAACCTTCCAGAGCTGATAATCTCAAAAGATGGCGCAATGGGAGAGCAAAACCATTGCAGCTGCAGGAATGCAGTGCTCACACTAGCTTCCGCAAGTCTCTTTTGACAGTCTGGTAAAAACAATTCCGGAAGTACATGCCGTACCACTAAGAGTTTTGTCAGAGCAGCTGCATCTACCCTGCGAGCTTTCCGCATGCTCTGTGGGTCAGGCGTCACCCATTTCTGCATACAGCCCTGAAAATTACGCCAGCAGGAGTTTGCAGTCTGCGTGGCTTCTGGCAGAACTAGATTTAGTTAAACAAAAAGGATTCCAAAGGGAAAAAAAGATACCACAATAAAAAAAAGCATCTCGGTCAACACTGACTTGTTACATATGCCTGTCCTTACACACTGCTTATTACCTACTGGCTCACGATACTTCGAGGAGAACACTTCTCTAGAAAGCTTACCCCTCTCAGTAGCCTTTTGGCCATCAAATTTTTGAAGTTGCCACGATAGTTTAAGAACATGTAACAACTCTGTTAATACTCAAGGCTTTGAGTCAAGATGCTGAGAGACCAGAGTCAAGACGCTAAGAGACCGGAGTTATGGCATAGTCAGTGTTTTAAGCATGATTTAGAAAGTCCTTGCATAACGGTAAAATCCTTCACACTTAAATCCTTTGCTTAAATCCTTCATAATCCATCACTTTTATGGATGTTTAAGAAAAACCCTACACTGGCTCACAAAGCCTGAAAAGTCACTCCTGTTAGGTGTACCAACATAATATTGTGCATTCTCTGGCACATCACCTACCAGATATTCATCAAATATGTAAAATAATTATACTAAGCAAAATGAAATTCCCATCATTTCTAATTAATCTTTAATTAAAATACATCACAACCTAAGGTGCTGAAGCCTCACTCAGTATGCAAATGCAATCATTACAATATATTTACATCTCATTAATTAAAGATTTGCAGTTCTGTAATGAACTGTACAAGATCACAGGTACCAAAATAAGTGATACCACTTTGCTTAGACTTGCTTTCCTTTCCAGATTTTCCTTCATAGAGCAAGGAACGCAGAAGAGCATGATAAATGCGCCTGTTCGGTACAGACTACACAAAGTCAGAACCAAAACCTGCCGTATTAGGGCCAGAAATGAACAGCCCGTACTGTATGAAGTATAAAATACCTATGGAGAGTGCAAGGAAGTAGGCAGCTGGGTGCTGGACCTGCACCCCTCCTCGTCCACGTCTCAGTTTTTCCCAGACGATCCTATCCCCTATGTTACACTTGCAAATATTTATCCTGTAACTCATGCTAAATACTGACTCCTGATGTTTTATTCAGGCAGAAGGGTTTCCTCAATTTGGCAGTCCACAAATCAAACTGGTAGGTGAGAAGGCAGGAGCCTATTTTTTTTAACAGCAGGTCACCTAAAGCAACCATGAACCCCTTCTGAACTACTTCTTAATGCTACCAAAATACCACACACACCCCTCACGTAGTACCAAGCAGATTTTTCACCCACACGAGACACCCCATTTTTCAGTTAGCAGTCTTCCGTGGCGATACCAGCCTCCCGAGCATCCCAGTACAGAGAATGACATCGCTGTTGGCTCAGCCGGTCTCAAAGCACTGTCACAGGAGAGCGCTTTCTCCAAATCCAAGACAGTCTTGCACATTCGGAGAGAAAGGAAAGCGAATGGAAACAGAAGACAAAAGCCAGCGGGGCTCCGAGCGCTGAGGAACAAGACTCGGCTACGTAAGAATGTCAACAAACTCAGCAACAAAGAGAAAGCGTGTTCTTTAGCCACGCCGCTTGCCAAGTTTTATAACCACATGAAAAGGTACCTGTTGAATTAACCTAGCCGAGTGCCGGCACGTTAAAGGAAGGACAGAGGGTTGCAGCTAGCAACGACAAGAAACAATAAAAAATGGCACTCCATGTTACGATGCTGCAACAAACACGTTCCCTACCACAGGCCAGAAATACAGAATCAGAGTCCCCCTGCGCAGCGTGTGCCACAAAAGTGGGCAGAAATACACTTCCTACCTCATGGCCTGAAGCCCATCACAGACTAGTGTCTTCCTAGCATGGTACAACCAGCCAAGAAGAAAAAACTCTGAAATTTAATATTCAGCACCAAAAGCGTGCACCTTTAACACTACAGATGTTTAATTCTGATTTTAAGATAGAATTATGCCATGTTTGAATTCATACAGCTTGAATCATATCTGAAGTGTAACCCAACCAGCAAAAACCCTCTCTGCTGCATAGATTAAAAATGCTTCAAATGCTTCTGTGAGTTCCCAAAAAGCTAAGTAGGCTTTATCAGATTAGATGCCTCTTCAAATAGCTACATATGCTCCAGGCAGGTATTTAAGACTTGAAAATAAAATACCTGTTTTTCCCATAACTGGTTTAAAATAAAAAAAACATTAAAATCATTGGGGGGGGGGGGAAAACAGGGCTTGAACAAAATATTAAATGTGGCCAAATCTATTTAAATTACAAAGAGTCATTTGTCATTTCTTTTTAATTAATAAACACTATCGGGGAGAATTTTTTGGCACCTTTCAGCTGGCTGCCCATTGCAAAGGCGTACGGCTTATCCTGAGCCATTGTGAATGATACTAGCGCTCCAACAAAGAACGAAAGAAAGATGGGGGGGGGGGAGGAACATGTTTGAAACTGATTTCCGAGCTAGAAAAGAAGCTTGTGTGCCTGGGTCACAAAGAAAGCCCAAAACCTTGTGCTACAGTATGTCCAGGCTTTTGTTTGCTTGAAGCCATAACATCTGCTCCCCATAATTTAAATAAGGAATAGACAGACCATCAGACATTCAAAAACCTATGAGACCAAAACAAATCCAGCATAACCGATATCAGAGGCTGTTCCTGCAAGTGTATTTAGCTCAGAGAAGTCACAGTTTCAATCAATAAAGCGCAGAAGGCAGCTTTCAGTGTAGAAAGGAAAAACAGATGAAAGACCCTCTTTAAGAGCAGCAATCCTCGAAGGACAGACGGACATAAAAGCACACCCAGACAGCACACACGCGCTTACTACCACAACGTTTTTCTTCAGAAGCAAACTGCTATCATGAGAACGCAATATATGCAACCAAACTCTCCAGAAATGAACGTGTAATGTCTGCCTCAAAGCTGCCTTCGATGACAAGGGCACCGCAGAGGACGGAACTGTATGGTCCCTCATTTGGCAATGCAGGGACGAGCACTGCAAGTTTTGGTATTTTAGAAAAAATAATGCAAATGTAGGTTCAGGATGGCAAATGTTAATACAGCTATAAGTTAAAAAACAAAACCAAAACCCACCACTTGAGTTACATATAATGAAAGTAGTTATTCTCTAAAAAACCATCAAAATCCACTATAGTTTATAGAAATTAGATATTCAAACAACATTGCTTAAGTGTTCGTGTGTGAGCCTATACTGGGTAATCCAAAATCGAAATCCATTTGCCTCCAGTGCTGCTGCTCCTCAAAGAAAGCTGCCCGATCACCAACTCCATTTCCTGCTACTTCTCTGTTTTCCAATATCCCCGAGCGCTCTCCCTTACTGTCTCTTTTCTCCGTAATACAGTTATTTGTCAACTTTGAACTCTTACTACCACCACAATTTTGGTACCAATTCCTTACAGGGAAAAAAGAGCACAACAACATAGCAGGATTACTCAGGATTCTCTAGGTGTCTAGCCAGGCATCAAAAAACCCCAACCTATAGATTCTTTACATACACACAACCAAAACACTTGTTCAAATAAGCAGCATTGTTTTCTCCAAACTTGCACACAGACAGCATTATAAAAAGCACATCAAAACAATTTCCAGCTTACAGAAGATGACCTTAAAGGTCTTTTCCAACCTAAATAATTCTATGATTAAGCTAAAAAAAAAAAAAAAAAAGCTTTAAGTTGTAGAATCTATCAGGGAAAAGACAGGCCACATTAAATGAGAGCCGAGCTGATGACTGAACGTGGGGGTTTTTTGGGAAGCTGAGGCCAGGAAGGACACCAACGCACCTGTTTTCTCCTTGATCTCACACAGCACGCTGAAAAGAGCAGGCTTCATTCTGTGGCAGTTCAAGGCATGTTTTCTGAAACGGAAGAAGAAAGAATGAGTGAACGCCAACAGGAAAGGCCGAGAAAGATGCCAAGACTTACAGAGAACTGGATCGCGCTTCAGGAATAGCAGGTTAGCGCATAAGATTAAGAAAGAAATGTGCAAGTTCTGGTGATATATTTCATTTCAGTGCCACACTCAGTCATCACTAGGAGCAAACTGTTGTAAAAATACGCAGGCCTTAAAATTCAAAATTCCGCGTCGCTCATAGGAACTGTAAGCACCTTCAGTTCTACCAAAAGCGTATTTTACCAGTGGGGAGAAAAAGTTCTTTCTTGAGTTAGTAAGCTTCTATAAAATCTAATAATGGAATCCATCCAAAAGGTAGAGAAAAAACGGTGGTTTTAGAGCATATAGACCCTGACCAGTAGGAACAACATAGCACCGCTCACTGACCCGCCCAGCTTACGCGACGAGCGGCCACCTGATCCAATGAAAAGCAGATTGTATTTAACAGCATTTTAGTACAAGTTTTACCACACGTGCTAATTTTGCCTTCTTGAAGCTCTTCCAGTGTTTGCTGCTTTGTTTTCCCCCTTCGCTCCAGGAAGAGACAACGTTAATTACACCATTAACACCGAATCCATCCTAATGTCTAATCAAAACAGAGAATTACATCTTTTGCTGAGTTGAAAACACACTTGGAGTGTGGTGAGCGCCGTGTAAAAGCGGGAGCTGAGGTTTCCCACGGAGGGCAGGCAGTGTTTTACCTAGCCGCTGCCGATTTTCCAGGGCGGCCAGCAGTTAGATGCCTAACTTCCACTGGAAGTCAGTGGAAAGAAGTATCTAGCTGCAACGTACGCCTCAAAGAAAGCCCTTTTGCTTCTTGTGACCCCTTTCGTAATTCAGAAATAATATTTAAATCGCCTTTATAGCCAAGTTTCAGTATGTTTTTAATATAAATACAAATCGGCCTTCCTTCTTGCGCGCCAGTCGCTTCTCCAGCTATTGGGAACGGCGCAAATACAGGTGCTCGGCTTCCTCGCAACCCGTAACATTTACAGCTACTGCTGAACGGCCAGCGAATATCAGAACGCAAGCTTTTAACAAAAATCGCAGAAGCTGAAGTCGATGGGCCACTTTCCTTCGTGACACGGCCAAAAGAAGGATAAAACCCATTCAGCTACGGAGATGTTTGATAGTATCAACCCCAAGACAAACAGCCTGAGAACAAAGGCAGCTGAGAAGACAGCCTAGTGCAGTCTATTGTCCTTGCCTGATGAGGGAAAAAACGGGGGGAGAGAGAGGGAGAGAGAAAATGAATTCCAAGCCTTCAGACTGTACTCTCCACCCGGGTCTGAAAAGCAGTGTTTAGGTACGAGGCAGGAGAGATACAAGACCCAGAGATAATTGCATAATTAATATGGCCACTAACTCCTGCGAAGACGACTCAGGTGATAACGTAGCATGTTTAATACCGGTGTTAAACTCATCCTTGGCAGATCAATTTCCTTTCAAGGAAACTTTCACCCAAGTTTTCAACTTGGATTTTAAAAATTCTCGTTGCGTGCACTGAAAGAACCCTCTGACATTCACTAGGCATTAAAATAATACACGCAAAACACATCAACATGCATTTTTAATACAAAAGAATAAGAGTAATCCCCACCAAATAAAGCGGTTAATGCCGCGTTACTGAGGTGTGAGAAGTCCCGGATCCCCATCCACGTCCCTGTATCACTTGCGCGATGGGTTTAACCAGGCCCGAGTTTTACTTTCTCAGCAGAACATCCTCTTAAGGAGGCCTAAGAAAACCCAACAAACTTCTCATCTGGAAGACAAAAGCTTCTTTTATGCATATATATGTGAAAATACACCAAAGGTGCTTTAAAATTTGGGGGCCTTCAAAGCCTGCTGTGCTTCAGCTGGAGTTTGACAGCATTTCTAAGGCAATGTTAAAGTAATTTAGTTTAAACAACGGCCGAGCCATTTTTCAAAGCCCATTCCTCACCTCTTCTTTGAAACTAAAAGTTCCTGACAAATTTATTCTGCTCAAAATTATCTTAAATAGGAGGCTGTGAGAAAAAACTGCAGCTCTTACGCAACATACGGGCCAATGCACGCCTATAGAATCTATACAGGAGCTGCGGGCGGTTATTTCTGAGATACAGTGCCAGGCAGAAAAGAAAAACCTAAGTTTTGGGAAGGAGCAACGGTCCTACACGTGACCCACAGCACGCGCCGCTCGCAGATGTCATTGCCCTACAAGCTACACTTGAAAGTTACCTGAAAGAGTCGACTTTAAACCCAAATTGACGTTCATAGAATGTGCGGCTTCTCCTTATATTCGTTGAATCCACTCAACCATCAGGCATCTGGTACCTGTGCTCGGTAACGCCGCTGCCTCGGCACGCCAGTTGCTGACGGCACAGGATAGCAACAGGCGTACCCAAAAACGGCTAAACTTTAGGCAGAGATCAAAAAAAAAGGGAAAAAAAAAAAAAGGGCATGGTTTTATTGGCACGGCGGCAATCGCCGCGATAGGGAAATCGCGGCGCGGGCAGGGAGGGACGGCCGCGCCCAACGCCCAACAGACGAGCAAGCCAGAGGAGCGGCACCGCGTTAACCGGAAAAAAAAGGCCAGAAAACCATTTTGTTGATTTTTATAAACCCGCTCTAGGAGTCTCCACCTTCTCCCAAACCGCCTCATGGCGGGGGCTGCCCACCTCGCGCACGCCGAGGAAGCAAAGCATGTAATTACGTGTAATTACACCGCGCCAATCGGGGCCGGACGCCGCTCCGGGGCAAGGAGAACGCACCAGAAGATGCTGAATTCTGTTGATTTCCAGGCTGGTTTTACCATGTAATTATTTACGTCCCAATGAAGTCAACAAGACAGGGAGAGAACCGAATTCTTTTTCCTTTAAATACGATTAGAAACTTCTTGATAGTGGTGAAAAACCTTTAGAGCCCTTCGCACCCACGCCGCGAGGGGCCCGACAGGCCTCCGGCTCCCCTCGCTTCCCCTCCCGAGCAAACTTTGGCCCTCAACGGCAGCCGCCGCTTCGGTTTTCCCGTTCCCGGCGGCGGCAGGCAGGACAATCCCGGTTCCACCGGGGCCGATGGCTGCAATTTCCGTATTTACATCACCCGGGCAATTTCTTAACGTGGTGACAAGGACGGAGAGTCGGAAAATTAATTACGAGGAACCGGGGCATCCTCCCGGTGCTGGAGGCCGGTATCGATGCGCTCTCCAGCTGACGGGAAGCAAAGACACAGAAACACCGGGAACCGGGGAACGAACGTGGAACTTTTCGCCTCCGGAGGGCGATTTCCCACCAAACCCCCCCCTTTCCCCCGCCGGAGCCACCGCCACGTCGCACCGCGGGACCGCTGCCCTCCGCCTCCCCTCGCCACAGCCCCGGTAACGACCGGAGCAGCGGGGCAGAGTGTGTGTCCCCCACCCGCCCACCCACGACGCGCAGAGCTGAGTCACGGCGCCGGGCTGCGCGGGAAGGCGGCCGGTACCGAGCAGCTCCGCCGGCCCGTTCCGCCGCGCCTAGAGCCCGCTTCCCCGCCCGGCGGCCGGGCCCGCCGGTACCTGGCCTGGGCCTCATCCAGGCTCTGGTCGGTGATGGCCATGATCTGCTGCAGGACGTCGCCCGTGTCGTGGTGCGCCGACGGCGGCGGCGGCGGCGGCGGCCCCGGTGGGGGCGCGGCAGCCGGATCCCCGGCGGCGGGCGGAGGGGGCGGCGGGATTCCTCCGGGTAGGGTCACCCCGGCGCCGTGCGCCGCCGCCAGCAGCCGCGACGGATCCTCCATGGCGGGGGCGGCGGGGCCGGTCCGCCGC
The DNA here is from genome assembly GCF_018139145.2 of Gymnogyps californianus. Classification (NCBI taxonomy): domain Eukaryota; kingdom Metazoa; phylum Chordata; class Aves; order Accipitriformes; family Cathartidae; genus Gymnogyps; species Gymnogyps californianus. Next base: position 395,072 of record NW_026114290.1, on the reverse strand, counting down.
GGACGGGCAGCGGCGCGGCCCCAACGGCTCCCACACAACAGGGCCCAGCGCCCGCAGCCCCCCCCCACCGCCGCCGCCGCCACCGGGCCCGCCCCGCCCCGCGCGCCGCGACGTGCCCCGCCCCCGAGCGGTTCCGCCCCCCGCCGCACGCTGGGGGCGGAGCCGCCGAGAGCCCCGCGCTGGGTCCCAGCGCCTCCCGCCCTTTTACCGCTTGCTGCCCCGCGGTTCCCCGGACACGACCGGTGGCCCCGTCCGCTCCGTTTACTGCCGGAGGTTCCCGAGAAGCCGACGGGATCAAATCCACGCCGTAGCGTCAGCGCAGCAATCGGCCATTTCATAAAACTGTATTCAGATAAGCTTTGGGGTTCCCTGCCTAATTGACCTCGAATTTGTCTAGGCAGACAATAAACAACCTTAACATGCTCATACGCATTTAAATGCGATGCGAGGATTCTGTTCTTTGCCCAGCCGCCATCGCTTTCGCATGTACCTTGTGTCAGGCCAAGCATCGAACACACACGGTACGTCGTCTCGATTCTCTGCTTTTTACACTCAAAGAGAGCAAAACTATATTCAGATCAATGCTAATGGAGTTTTTTTAGTAAGAAACACAACTGAAGGAAGAATTAGACTATATACTTCTTCTATTGTTGTTAACACTGTTCACGTTTTTGAGTAACCTGAGGAAACTCGGTCACCTCTAAACCCATTGATTCTGCCCGGTCACCGCTAACCTACCGATCTTCTGAAACACCACCACCACGAGTACCAAACGGCGCCATAATTGCCTCCTTCCATCAGCAGGCAGCACAGGCTCCAGCCTGGGCTCAGGTCGTATTCACTCACTGCTTTGTCACCTTGGAAAGACACTTTAACGTGACCGTGCATGGCTCTGAGCGTGCAGAGGCTTCAACAGCAAAGCTGCTGCGCGTCTCGTGTATTTGCAGCTGAATAAGGTTTGCGGGTACAAAGCAGTGCAGAAAAAGTTACTTTTGACAGAGGGTCACCCAGGCAGCTTTACACCAAGTCTGGGTATCTTCCTCAGCTGCTACTTGAAAGTTATAGCACTATGGCTAGACCTAGGGTTGCCTAAAAATAGAAGTTAAAAAAGGAGAAACACTCAAATTTAGATTCTGTATTTAAATGCTTCTGTGCAAGCACAGAGCTGACTGCATCAATCATCCTTCTTCACCTCTTTCAGCGTTTTACCTTCCAGCAGTATAACGTGCTTACAGGATTTACATCCTTTTACAGCTGCATTTCAAGTAGAAGCATCTTCCACACTCCTGATTGCTACTAACCCAGCGCTTGAATCTTCACCTCATAGGCAAGGGCAATTTAACATTCAGTATTGCCGTTTTAGTGCTGTTTAAAATAACAATATCAATTCTGCAAATATGAAACGTTGCATTCATCCTCCAAAGCAGGTGTATGACATTCCTCTTCCGCTTCAGAACAGAAAATCTGGGTTCGATCCCTCTCTCAGACGCCCGGTGGCCAGGTCTCAGTGTCAGCCAGGCACGTCAGCTTCTCCGGCTGCTCAGCAAAATCTTCGTAAAGAAGACATTTCCTCCTAGACAACACGATGAACGATGGAAGTGCTGCAAACTGACCCGGAGCTTCCCCTCCGGGAACGTTCCCAGCGGAGCGAGTGCAGCGTACGGGCAATTGCTCGGCTGAAGTAGCTCTGCTCTGACAAAGTTAAAACACCTTTTCTGTTCCTCTGCAGCAAACGCATTGATGCTCTTGTGAAGAAAAGTTTACTAAAAGTGGCAATTATGGTAACATGCAGGGTCCTCATGGCTCTGGAAGGCAGCAGGGCCCCTTGGGGGTCCCAGCAAAGCCCAGCCAAGGGCCCCTCTCCAAATACAAAGCAGGGAAACGTCCTTCCCCTCCCCTGTTGAGCTTATTCTCTCCCCCATAACACCATGTACCTCTTAAACCCACTGACGTTTTCAGGCTCCACTACAACCATAATCAATGCAGAGCCATGGTCAGAAGTCTTAGCATACCACTATTCCTTGGGGGGCAAGTGTTGCATTTAGAAATAAAGAACAAAATTTGTTACATTAGAAAATTTCCAAGAAACTGCTGGTATCAGTAAACACAAGCATGTAAGTACCGAGCTCCCAGAACTCTGCTCGCCTCCGTCCAGATCGTGAAATCTTGTTTCCAGGCAGACCATTACCATTCTCTTAGTGTTGGTGCATTTATTGATTGAACTGACCGAAGCTTTAAATCAGAGGGGAAAACAATAACCACAGTAACACTCTCAATCGACCTGATCTCGGTATGCTTACCTTTCTTTTTTTTTTTAATCATTGGGCAGTGTTTGAACCAGAAGCAGCATTAATGCCCAGAAACAGAACAGCTTCTTACTGGTTTATTTTTATGTATACATATGTATTTGTGTGTCTATGTGTGTATATATAGGCCCATTTACAGTTATTATGAAGCTTCAGTGCTAAAGCAACCCTGGCTGTACATCTCTCTGGATTTGGTTCTGCAGGGACGATGCCTGCACGGCCCAGCAGCACTTTTGCTCACACCAATACTTTCCCCATTACTACCGCATTAGGGGATTGGCAGCACACTGCAGCTTATTTGTTAAAATTTCCAAATAAGAGTAGTTCAAATTGAGCTCTAACATTCACGTATAATGAAAACCAAGATCCATTCTGGTTCCAGACCTCTAGGTTTAGATGTTTTGCCTTTGTTATTTCAGGTAAGAAAATCTTAGCTAGAACTCCTGTGGAATAATACAGAAAGCATCCTAAGCAAGCGCCAACTTATTTGGAAAGGCATCAGAGCAGAAGCAGGGTGGGGATGAAGACAGGAGAGACAGAGTGAGGCAGGGAAGAAAATGACAGTGACAGAGGAAACAGATAAACACTGTGAGTGCCAGGGTTGTGACTTGGCTCAGAACAATCAACCCCTCCTCCTTTGTTATCCTAGCTCACCAGTAAGTGATAATGACTGTGGTATTTATCCGGCAGCTTTAGATAGATTCTAGCACATCACTTTTTGTGGAAAAGTTCTGCAGCATCCAGCAATCTTCCATTTATTCCAACATAACACCACCGATTTAGGACCTTGATTTAGGCACATGCCTGGCTTTACGAGCTAGAAGTTCCCCCCCAACTCAGTAAGACAGTGATCCCCTGCTTTGTGACATTGAGAACACACATATGGGTTTTTTTCAGGCTTTATTTTTTTAAGCAGGTTCTTGCATAAAATGCTGGGGCCAAATCCAGTTTGGAGTAACACCCTTTAAGACCCCAAAGACAGCAAAACCTGGCTCCCTGTGTTCACACTTGTCAGGTTGTCACAACAAGGGAACTAGTTTTCCCATGTCACAGGGCTGAATGTATATGACCCTGTGGCTCTGGGTCTGATGAGATACAGAGCAAGCACCACTGAAGAAACACTCTATTTCTCAGCCTTTTGCCAAAATGATTAATAAACCATCTTTTCTCATTCACAGGCTGACTATAGGGGGAAAGGGAGCCGGATTAAAAGATGACAAGAAATTAAATTGTCTTGCAAAAGTTCTTGCTGATGCAGCCAAGGGAACGGGAGAGCTGTCTCCAGCTCTCTGATAAATCGCCCTGTGCATTTCGATTGGAAATGGACTGGGGTATAATTAGCAAGTGAATTCTCTCCTGTCAGCACAAAAGGGGGGGGGGAAGGGGGAAGAGTTCATTTTAAAACTAAAGCCAGGACTTGAGATCCAACTGACAAGTTATAAGCTGAGCCTGAAGCCCACAGAGCATAAACTCACAGGGAGATACACCCCCCACTGTAGTCTATGCCTTATCTCTAGGCATTTCTATAGCAAGAGCTACACCTCAAGTGTTTGTGTTGTGATGGGATTAGATGAGCTGATCACTGCTTTTGCAAGGGGAGGCAGCAGCACACCGAAATGCTGATCTCCCCAGCAAGAAGCTTGCATGCTCCCCTGCTGTAGTTCAGGGTTCATCTGGGCTGACAGACTTATTTGTAAATGCCTCTGCCCATAAGATGTGTAAGTTATATGTACATCTGTGAAGATACCTGCCCACTACACCTGCGTGCTGTTCGTATGGGCAGAAACACTTGCCGCACTCGCATCTGTGACTATCACTTGCTGTTGCTGTCCTATAAGTTGGAGCATATGAATTTGGTTTCACAGATCAGTCGGAGGCTTTGCTCAGCCCCAAAACTAACAGGGCAGTTGTGGGAAACAGGCTCCACAGCCATGACTAATGTCACCCAACTCCTAGATTCGCATACCGGTGATGGCATAGGTGGCACGGCCCCTCCAGGGAGCACTGAACGGCGCCAATGAGAGTATTAAAAAGTGCCAATAGGACAGCTGGCTGATGGGCGGCTGTGCATCCCCCTTCTCAGGGGAGAAAGGGACACAAAGCATCAGGCAGAGAACAGGAAAACACACGGTGAAAGAAAAGCTTGGCTTACATTGCCTCCCGGTGGAGGAAGGCTACAACACGCCGCACAACAGCTACCCTCATCCCTGCAGCAGCTGCCAAGGTTTTCCTGCCAGTAAGGGGACTCGTGAGCTACTTCCGAGGAGAATCATACACTCACCATTTCAAAACACCACTTGTGGAGATCTCCGTGGGCTCTGGAGAGCTGCAGCCCATCATGTGCGCAGTCATACCGTTCCTGACTTCTGCTTGTGGTTATTCATGCACACGTTCTGCAGCTTCAACCTCAAGTTGCTTACGTATCCCTTGGCTACTGCTGCCACAGCCTCGGGAATGTCAAGCGCTGTTACAGCAGATGAAGGCGACTGCACAGTCCATGCCTCAGACCACACGCAACACCGTGGTGACGCAGGTCACCATCAGTACCCCGAGGATACCCCATCCATCCTCAGCTGGGATGCTCTAGCTTTGGCCTTCCTATTTGTGAAATGCCTCTTGGACTCACAGTGATCTGCCAGGGTTTCCAAACACCGATGGGTTTTACTTTGATCTGGGCCGTGAGCTAAGTTGCTTCTTACAGCCAGATTAAGGAAATAGTAAAATAAAACTGATCTAACACTGAAAGCTGCGTTACACTCGCAACAGCCCACACCAGAAAACATTAAGATACAAGGATGCATCTTTGATCTCTGACTACTTGTCATAAAAAAAAGTGTGATTTCCCTGACAGCCAGAGACAAAATAAGAGCAAGCACCACTTCAGTGAAGGTCCCTAAGGCATGGAGACAGCAAGGAGAGAGAAAAGCAGCAGTGCCAAGAGCATTTCTGTTTCTCTGTCACCATACAGCACAGCAGCCAATTGACCATTGGTATCATCTCCAGATCCCACTGCTCTGCCATGCTGCGTTACTCCTACCAAGACAAAAGTGGGTGATAAGTGCTAAAAATCAGAGGTGGGTAGCACCAAATAAATAATTTTGTGAAAAATGACTATGCCAGAGCAAAATCCAGTGTGCAAGCTCCTCTTACTTCCTGGTTGGTAGCACTGAAATCCAGATGAGCCCATGATTATGCAACTTAGGAGGAAGAGATTCTCCTGCTGCCCTTGGACTTTCTTCCCATGTCGTGCTCGGGACATCAAGGGTGTGAAGGGGGCACTTTGCAGCATTAGACACATCTACAGGCACATTCAAAAAATCTGAGAAATCCTAGGCACGTTTTTTCCAGTTTGTATTCCCTGCTTTCAGTGAGCAAAGAAAAACCTGGAGAGTAAGACTGGTTCTACCATGAAAAGGGTCAACGCAACTCAACCAAATGCTTCTTTCCAGATGCAAGCCAAACAGAAGTCAGCTGAGTGCTCTCTGTCACCATTACAGAAGAGACTGAGGTGAGGTTTATCGGGAAACGGGTGCAAACAACTAAAGGACAGTTATTTTCCCTGCTGGGAAACACAGGCAAATCAGAGCCCCTCCTTACCTCTTCCGTCTGGTGCCTGCTGTATTCTCTGTGACAGTCACAGTGTAAGGACAAAACCTGGTCAAGACCGCCAGTTAGAAGAGAAGCATCTTCCAGAAACTCCGTCTGAAGCTGGACTCTGGGCTGTATCAGCTTTCAGATGAGATACGGGTTCTTCTCACTTTTGCTCACAGAAGTTACACTCACATATTGTGTGGGGGGACTTGTGAAACCCAACCGCTGCTGCTAAACATTGTGCTTTTTATAGCAAAGCTTGTCACAGAAATACCATGGGAAGCAATTATTACACCATGAGCATGACCTTTCTTAAATTATCTTGGCTACACATGTGCCAATCCACTGCAGAGAGATAGCAGGCTTTGCTTCACAACTGCACTAATGACTGTCCTAAGCCAAGAAGAACTCACCCCGTAAAAGCTTCATGGTGCTCGCTGTCTCCTCGCTGGCCTTTGGCTGGGGGAGGAAAACGCAAACCTATGGGTGGGCTCTAAAACCTATCTACCACCATCATGCAGACCAGGGGCCCCAGGTGTCACACCAGTCATCCTTGCACATTAAAAATAAACTCTCAGCCCTGATATCCCACTATTGCCTAAGGCTTAGAAAAGCACAACTGACTCCCAAAAGCTTAACTTTTGCATCGGCTACACTTACAGTCTAGCAGAAACTTTGATTTTCATTTTCCATGTCTCAGTAGGTCAGAGAGATGACAAACTGAAGTTTAAAAACAAAGAAAAACCCACCATCACCAGCCTCCCCTTATTAATCTCCCTTCCCCCTTCCTACAGGTTGGGGGTTTTTGTTGGATTTTTTTTTCTTCAATAAAATAAGCCTTCAGAGTTCATCAGTCCCTACAGCATTAGTCTCCAGTGCTACCCTCCCCAAAAGACACACCAAAATCCATATTACTTTTGGCAGCAGCTTGCTTAAGGAATTCCAACCAGTCAGCAAGGCATGACCTCTCATTCCTGGAACCATACGGCCTATCTTTGATCACATTGTGTGTTCTCACTTGTCCCACATTTGATCCCTTTAAAATAGCTCCTAGGTGTCTCTTCCTTCCTCCCACCCAACACACAATAAGTCTAGAACAATCTCACATGCCTCAAAAAACAAACCCACAAAAAACCCTACACACACTAATTTCAGGGAGATTTCCTCTTAAAAAAAAAGCTTGATGAAACCAGTGATGAACCTTCAAAGGCAGTTTCATACTGTGATTTTAAAAAAAGGCAGGGGGTCTTCTCAAACTGAAAAAAGGGATATTGCCACATTTAAGCTAGACACACCATAGGTTATGGATCATGCATTAAAAACAAGCTATCCCATAAACCTGGCAGCATCCAGCTCCGTATACAACAATACAGTTATATTTAAAGTCTTCTAAGCAGCTTTGGAAAATGAACATGTAATCAGGTAACACCACACCCTTTTCTGCAGCATCTTGTTTAGGACACAAAAGAGCGAGTGGAAAACACAGTGCAATGTGGTTCCTGCCTCCACATAGTTAGACAAGGCAGTGTGTTTCCAAATAAAACTAGAAAGTAAAGTCATGTGGAATACTGCACAGCCTAAAATCCTCTTTTTTGTGATGCATGTTCTATATACACCATTTATGTCTCCCTCTCTCCCTCCCCCATCTTCATTGCTGAGAGGGCTGTTAAAATCCTCCTCCTATCTCTTCTGCCTCATTGATTCACCATTTCTTTTCAAATCTCACTGAAAACAGCACTTTCCAGGCTAGTTTCTGTGACTCCTAATTTCCTGCCCTCTCATCTATTACAGCCAGCTGGAAACAACTAGAAATCCAAGAGTCCCAAGTCACTCGGGAAGAGAAATCTCATTGAAGAATTCCAGGCAACCCACCTCGCTTCCTGATGGGTGCCAGCCATCACTCAGACAAGCTCCATTAAAGGTTTGGGACTTTTTTTTCCTCCTCCTTACACTAATCAATTGCTATTTACCCTTGTGAAATCATGCATTTTGAAGACTGCTAGACTATAAGCTGCATTTGTACATTCAATTACCATTATTCAGCAAAGTCCATTTTTATACAGAAAGTGCTGACATCCTCCAGGTAGTCAGGATGTTCTGCCTGGTACAAACTGGTCAAATCCTTGATATCCTTTCCATCAGTGTTGTGTATGACAGTTCTTTAGTATTTATACCAGTTCAGCCGTTAGGCTAAGTTTAAATAAGCCATTTAAAATACTGGAAAAAACTCTCAGAGACGATCCTCTCTATATGGCGATCACAAAGCATCAAGAGTCTGTTGTCAATGACTTAAAGTCTGCCTGTGTTGCGGGTACTCACAAAAGCGCCTGTCAGAGCAGGATCGCCTCGCTGAAACGCAGCTCGACAGCAGCCAGCAGAAGGCTGAGGTCAGGCTAGTTACCAGATCCCTCAGGGAAGAACGTGTGCAGCTTATTAAAGGCTCAACTGGGCATAAAAGCCAACTGCAGTTCTTTTAGGAGCCAAGTGTCATCTCGCCCAGTACAAAGATTCATTCACACCCAAATGCAGTACAGTCAATTCTTTACACACACACCCCTCAGTTAAATCAGACTGGTACTAATCCCACACCTAGGCAACGTGAACTTTCATATTTCCTCCTTCCCCCTTTGTTAATAAAAGCAAAGCAGAGCTTGGCACATATTTAATTGTAAAATTAGCTTTGCATGAAGCAAGACTCATGCACTTCCTGCTTTGGGGATGTTCAGGAAAGCAAAAAGAGAAGGTTTAAGTTTGTTCTGTCCCAGCTCCATCACTCCCAGTAACAGCTTTCCAGGTGTTCACTATTACAGTCTTCCTCCAGCTCCTGCTAATTCACCACCTGCTTCCACTGCAGTGTGTACACATACTGTGTACCTGCAACCCGGTAACAATATTTTCCAGGGAAAGTAAAAGTAACTAGAAGTCTTCTTTGGCAGTAAAAATAAAATTACGCCTTCTCTTAGCCCTACCACCTGGTATGCTTTAATGGTGTAAAATCTCCCCAAACCAGCCAAGTCTGGTGTTTGCAAGCAGTGGACCAAGGCTGTACTCTTACCCCCCGCTCTGGCTGCAGATGGCTGGCTGCAAATTACTTCCTCCAGTTCTCTCCACGGTCTTTCTGGAGGCTATAACCCCTCCAGACACACAGGCACAGTCCTGCGAGATGCTCTCCAAGGCAACCTACCTAGAAGGCAGATCAGGAGCAGGGCCACCACACAGCAAGTCACAAGGGATGCAAGCATCAAGGCCAGTATCCCTCCCTTCCAGCATCACAACACACAACTGGAGGATGTTCCTTTTCCCAGGGCTTCCGAGTGGGGAGATAGGGGCAAAATTCCAAGTCTTCTTTTCTAAAACCCAGGACAAAATATTTATTCAAGAAGTCTCTGGGACACAGAGATGGGAACCATATTCCAAGACTGTTTTAGTCAATCCTGTCACCTTAACACTGTCACTTCCTGACCATGTTCTGCAAGAACAAGTCCATGCATACACATTTGAGTAACAATGCCTCCAGTAAGTGGTCTTCTCTGCAAAGCCAGCTGAGGTGATCTGTCAGGAAGCTGAGCATCTGACAGAACAGGGCTGTTTCATTAAAAAAACCCTGCAATTATAAATTTAGACAATATGCCAAAACCTGCCTTCTGTTAGCCTTTTCCTGCTCTCACCGAAGCCCACGGTAAACAACTAACTCTGGATTTTGGACTGTCACAGGCACATTCACACTGTTCAAGTTTAACAGCGTGAAGGTGAAGGAAACCTGGAGAAGCATTTACAGTTTCTCAGCCATGAATATGCTTCCGCCAGCAGAGCCTCTGCCCTCCAGTCATGGCTTCGCAATCAAGAGTGACAGTTTACACCGCATGTCAGATGCAGCAAATGGACTTACTCAGAGAATAGATCCTACGTGCACTAATATTAATTAACACTGCTAATTTCTTATGGTGCTTCGCTGAGAGAAAGACTACATTTGAACAGGCTGTTAACACATTATTTGGGTAGTTGAGTATTAAGGTACAAACTGCACATTAAAACCTAAGGCAAAAATACTGATTGCCTTGGAATCCAACCTAAACCTGTCCCAAAGGGCTTTCAGCAAGTAGAAAGATGGTTTAATGGGAACATGACTCACTCCACATTTATGAATAGCCAATGAACTTGTGAATACCACATGGTATCACTTAGCAGGACACAAACACAACTGCAGTTAGTTACAGCACCACTCTCCATTTCAGGGAAGAATTAGGTGCTCCTAAGACACCCTCCAAAAAGCCCAGAATACTTTGAAATTCAGCAACAGACACTTAGGAGAGCAGGAATCTGCTTCTCAGGAAGCAATTCAAACACATTCCTCTCAGAAGAGGCTTTAAGAAGCATACGACTTCTGAAGCAGGTGGAACACAACCTGAATAAGACTCTCTGGGGAAACACTAAGCAGCTCTGTTCAGGAGGCAACACATAAAGCTGAAGAGCTTTGGCTCTTTGGAGTACGCTACCACTGGAATGCCTATTTCTGAAGGCAGTAATACTGAAGTACCAAGAAAATACTTTGCTCGTTGAGAGATCATGTGAGATTCCTGTTGCACATAGCATGCTTCTAGATGCTGCTAAATTAAATCAACTTTGCATTAGAAATAGCAGTCTTTAATAAGAACACTACTCAAAGTATGTTTGTCCTAAATAACGCACCATCCAGCAGTTTCTTAAAAGCATCTTGTCCTTTATCGATGACAAGTATTCTATAGAAATATTTATGCTTCAGCACATAAAAGAAGTCTCAACTGCTTTAGAAGCAGGTTGCTCTTAGCCTCTGCTCTTTTGATCAGAAAGCGGCCGCTGTTCAGCACCGTGCTTGTCTCGCTGATCAAGAGCTAAATAGAGGAATCCACAGTAAAGTGCCCGTTCTGAGAAAGTGTTCTGCGGTCTGTGGTGTTTAACTTCACCACCGTGGGGGTGTATTTGGAATTCCTATAACAGACAAAGCAGAGGATCCTCCGGAAGGTGCTACGCATCTCGTTGTCCCTGTAAGAGTAGACAATAGCGTTTATCAACGAATTGATCTCTGCCAGCAAAAGGACATATTTCTCCACCGCTAGAACATTGCAGCTCTTGCAGCCCAAGCCATCCAGGAGGAGCACAACTTGTCCTGGAGTCCAGCAGATAACAAAGGCACCTGGGGAGAGAAGAACCCCTGTTAGAGAAAAAGCAGGTTCCTGGCTCTGCCCAGTCATTCACCATAAAGATGCTCAATGGAATCGCTGGTGTTTTACCTTGTGAAAAAAGTTAAATGGGGAAAAAAAACCCACAAACTAGTTTCACTCTATATTTTTGCTTTGGAGTAAGACCAAGGATTCAACCAGCAAATACTAAAAATGGAGGCATTGGGCTTTTTCACCCAACCCCTTTCCCCCACCCCGCTCACTCAGAACAACACTTCCAAGTACTTTCACTTACCTCCCCTCATCCCCATCATTGCATTTACAGAGCGAAGATAAAGTGTCTGTATTTCCTATTTACGTGCCACTCCCTCCAAAAAGGAGGCTCCAAAAAACAGGCCATACAATTAGGGAAGAGAGTGATACATCTTGAATGAAATAATCTCCACTGTCCATACAGTTTGTGGGGGCTTTAGTTAACAGTATGAGTTTAGAAGAGTCCTGGCCAACGCTTCGGGCAGTCCAATGAAGTCTCTCACACAGCTATAAGTTGAGCAGAAAATAGCCAAGCAATGGGCTGGCCAGCACCAGGACTGAGCTGGACAGACTCCACCACTGATTCAGTCAGGCTGATACTACGTTCTTGCCACCACCTGCAAAGCTCTTTGGCAAAAGGATAATTGCTGTTTTGCATGACGGAGTGGGAGGTGCCTGCAGCTCCTAAACCCCTTTTTACGGTCATGATTTTAAGGCTGACGTAAATGGAGCACTCGCCCATCGGTGCTCCTGGAGGTCATACATAAGGTTGTATCTTAAAGCACAGGAGCTGCACCCTGCTGTGGCTTCTGGGAAAGGGTGGAAAAGAACAAGACTTGCTGGGAACTTCGCAACTACACCCTTTACTGACAAACATCTGTCAGGAAAGAACAACAGCCAGAGGAGCTGCGCCGAAACCGAGAGGCTGAATTTAAAGCTGTCATTGAGTGAAATGCTGCACTGGTGAAAAGTCAAAGGAACACTTGGGAGGGATCTCCTGGGTTTCTGGGAGTGTTCCCTGCTGATTTCAGGCCACTGCATCATGTAACCCTTTTTATTTAAGCAAATCATGCTCCCAGGTGGTCAGCACAGTAGCCCCCACATCTGGGCCAGGCAGCTTTCCCCGTACTTGCAGACATGACTCTGCCCCTTTTCAATTTAGCAAGTATACAAAATAGATTCCTGGTTGTCATGAAGGAAGGTCCAATACTTCTGTCTTGAGCGAGCCTGCAAGGAGGAAAGGGACCTCCTTGGTTAGTGATGTAACTTTTTTAGCCAGGTTTTCAGCATCCAGAAAGCAAGCCAGATTCTCTAGAGACTGGCTCCCAGCAGCACTAAGTAAAGCCAGAGGAATATTAAAGATGAGAAGGGAAAACCAAAAAGAGGTACCTAAGAAGTTCTGGGCCTTTGCCTGCAAGTCCAGCTGATTTTCTTGCTCCTCAATGGAAGCTAAAGTATTCAGAAAGAAGCCTGAACTTTTAATAATCTAACACAGCATAGTCACTAATGACTCTGCCCTGTGGTCTGGTCATCATCACATCCTGTGTCACTGAACTGGTCTGTGGGAAAATTTGCTGCTAGTTTCCGGATGTACCTTGGACTTACTCTTGGTTTCCAGGTCAGTTCCTCGACCTGTTCTGAACGCCCAGGACCTGCAGGATTATCAGCCACAGCTACCTTGCCTTGCAATGAAGTGGCACGCAGACAGCTCCTACCACACCCTCGACTTCCCCGCACGCTCACCAGCGGCTACACCCTCTGATGCATAAGGCGCAAAGTATTCCTCTGTGCAGAGTCCAAGTTTGCAGAAGGCTGGGGAACAAGGGTGGAGAAGGAATTACACCAGGGCTTTCACAGGGAGGGAGAAAATCCTCTGCAGTCTCAACTTTCTGTATGCTGAATCCGAACAGAAAGGTATCTTCCCCCGAGTTGAGCAATTCCTGCCCTTGTTCCCTCCTGTGCAAGGGACCTGTACAGAACTGACTGCTGCTTCTCTCCGACACTGCCCCACAGAGGAAGGGAAAAACCCTTGGGTTACAAGAGTCCCAAAGGCCTGAGGAACTCCTGAGTCTCCTTCAACGTTCCACATCAGGTTCTCCCCACTCTGTCCACCCTCAGACACCAATCCCAGTTCCCTGTGAAACCGCAGCAGCTCTTCCGAGCCTCCTCTGACCCAAGCTTTTTCCTCACTCAAGGCAGAAGACAAAGGCAGGCAGGCCAAGCCAGGAGGGGGGACCTCAAGAGGAAAGGGATCTCCCAAAACAAGGTGACGCACCAAGCGTGAATTGCATTTTCCTTCTTGGCCAGCATCCCCATCCTGCTGACCCTCTTCCAGTTGATGTTGTGAAGCCCCAAGAAATGAGGCAGTCCCGCTGACACCACGGGGTGACCCTCCGATACTGTTTGGGAAGGAAGGGGGAACAAAACAACTTTTCTCTCCACTGTGGACTGTGCAAAATATATGAAGTACATCATTCTTCAGCCCCGCTGACCCTCTGTGCAGCATCTGATCAGCTCCAAGGCAGTAATGAACTCCCAGCTGCGCACAAGAGATGGAGAGATAGCGAGGCAGGGAAGACGACATCACAGGAAAGGCAGGAACAGGCAGAAAACTCTGGTTTCGATGCTCGCAAGTTGCAACAGGACCCGGCAAAGCCGGCATGCCCCCGAGCAGGGACACACCAAGCAGCCCGACAGCCCCCCCACGCTGCTCCCCTCCCCTGCCGAGCCCCACTCTGCCAGCCTGAGTTCACAAGGGAGTAGTCTTTGTTTGCAGCTACAAGGTTTCCCTGACGGAGCAAATTCTGCGCTTATCAGGAAAGATTTGCAAGCAAGGGGTTGTGACCGTAAGCCCAGAGTCGAGCTGGGCTGTGGAAGATCTGAGCGCATTGCTTTATTTCACTTTAAAGAAAGGTTGTTAGACCGCTAAAGCACAAGGCAAAGAGATTAAAGAAATCAAGGAGTGATAGGCTGTTGAAGCCACAATGCATGCACCAGCCTTTGCTGTTAGACGCACAGCACCGGGCAGAACAGCACATATCTGAATAAAGTTAAATATCCTGGAGAGGCAGAGCCTCAGCGCGCCAGCCACTTCCAGTTACTGATCTGCTCCTATTTGCACTACAGACTGTGGATGCAGACAGACTGACAGGCAGTTAGCACTCTGCTGGAGATCCCACGCTCAGAGAGCAGCGCGAACTAAGAGTTGAGGGTTTCCAGGGACATATTTAGCCAAGCAGATTGAGACCCCGTACTGAGCTGCTCAAAAAAAAAATCTGAACAGAGTTCAGTGCTTTGTTCCAGTAAACAGTAAGGAATTTGGACACAACTCCCTCATTCTTTCCTCATCACCTTGTAATATCTGCCCCAAGCCTCTCTCCATCCTTTAATAAAAGATGCACCGAGTGCTGCTTCTGGATTAAGGCCTGATTATAGCTCCTGATTCCATGCTGCCCTTCTATGGAGGAAGCATACTAGGAATTGAGCATGTAAGAGAGCTGCTTCTGTGCCCAAAGCACCTGCACTTACAGCAGTCAGATATTACCAAGTCACATTAGTACCAGTGCCTCCCGTCCCTGCTAACCAGAGGTGCAGCCATGTCAGAGGGCAAGAGATTCAGGAGCTTGCCCTCCCCTCTGTCCACCAGGTTGCTCCCATTACAGCTCACACAGAATTCAGGCAGAGTCCTGCAACTGTTGAGTTCCTCAGCAGCCAAACCAAACCATCACCCCAGCAGCTTCAGAGACCAGGGAAGCAGACCGTCACTTCCCAGTCCTCCCCGTTGTCCCGAGCACATTCGTCTCACCAACCCCACACAACCCAGGATGGAGGATCAGAGCACCACTTATGACTAGAGCAAGTGGACTTACTTAGGATAATAGTGACCGTCTTGACAAGGCTGATCATGGTCTCCTTGTAGCGGGGGTGGAAGCTAGTGTGCTTGGACATCCGTGTCATCTTCCTTTTGACATAGATGAAGATGTGCGTGTACACAACCACCATGATCAGGAAGATGACGAGGTTGGAGATGGCCCAGAAGGTCAGGTAGCTCCTGCTGTAGAGCGGTGCCATGCTGGAGCACTTCTCCAGGGCACAGAGGCAGTGCCAGCCATAGGACGGGATGAGCCCCAGGAGCAGGGCCGTGACCCAAATACAGAAGATGAGGATCATCACACGCTGGTTGGACATTTTGCTGTGTAACTGCATAGTGAAAACAGTCTGGTGCCTTTCTACAGCGATTGCCAGCAGGTTCACCACAGAGGCTGTCAAGCTGGTGTCCAGCAGGCTCTGACGGATGAACCAGGTCTTCAGGGAGAGCTCTGCTGTCCTGGGCCCCGTGTGGAACATGAGAAACATGTACGCGATGCCAGCAAAGAGGTCGGCAGCTGCCAAGTTCCCCAGCAGGTAGTAGATGGGGTAGTGGAAACGCCGGTTGATGATGATAGCGCTGATGACCAGCAGGTTGGTCAGGAGCACAATGACACTCACTGTCAGGCCCAGGGCAACCACCAGGACATCCTTCGTCCTCCAGTACGTGGTCAGCTCTTTGCGGCTGTTGTTGTAGAAGAACCCCACAGTCTCATTGTAAAAACAGTGCTTCATCGCTGCTGTCCTAAAGAGGGACGAGAGTATCGTTAGCTTGTCGTGCCCACACACACAACTATTACAAGCCGGGGAGATGCTGAGCATGACGATAATGCCTTTGACACAGATGGAGGCGGGGAGGAGCTTGAAACACACAGAAACCACCACATGAGCAACAGGAAGCCACTTCTGTACTCGAGACAGAGCTACACATCTCACAGGCTGAGTCCTCATCTGTCCTCAAAGCCATACTGAGGATGCAGCAAAACCTTGAACATTCATGGGAGGAGATAAGGTTTGCCAGATCTGATAAGAGATTCTCCCTGTCCGGCCCACGCAGCTTCATGGGGATGACAGACAAAACTATTTTTGTTGTCCCAGATGTCCTACTTCAGAAATGTAAAAACAAAGCAGCAGCAAAGAAGGTTTATCAGTCAATCACTAAACAACACTCTGATGAAGACTATGAGCCTCTGCAGCTGTTGCAGTCCCCAGGACTGCTGCTTCTGGTTCAGTGAGCACACATATCTCATCTTTCCTGGGTAGTTTTATTGCTTAAAGGCTAATGTAATGCACAGCTGCTTCCGAACACTGCTCTATGCGCAGCGCTTGCCGATCCTTCCAAAACAGGTGAGTACTTCCCAAACTTTGCCAAGATGCAAAGAGCATGTAGAGCTGGGCAGAAACAAACTCCTCAGCCCTGAAAAGAAAACAGCAGCAAGAAGTCAGCACATACAACCATGGGGCTGGATCTCCGGAAGAGCTGGATCATCGCAGCACTTCTAGACTACACAACAGTGTGTGGGTCAGCACCCACTTCAGAGTATCACCTGGTAAGTCAACCTGTGCAACAAGGGAAGCCAATCCCTTCTTCCCCTCCAGATCTGGAACAAGGCTGCCATTCAAAACTCATTGAACTCAGCGGAAAAACTTGATAGGAAAAGATATTTAAGTCTCAAGAAGGACTTTCCACATTTCTTTGACACACTGGGCATTGCTGGGAGCAAGACCAGACAAGGCATTCGTCTGGATCATAATGTTAAGTATGAATTTTCAAAGCCCATATACCTCTGGTAATCTAACTTCTGTCCTGTGGACAGCCAAACGTGAAGCAGCAGGTCAAGCTAAAGGATGTTTTACCTTACAGAGTCAGAATTTAAACCTGGTAATTGACCAGGTGTTAACTGTGTTACTTGTCCATAAAAAAAGTGAAAACATGAAAAATACAGCACCACAAACAAACCCAAGGGATGAGAAGAAGCCCGAGCATTACGCCCCACAGCAGATGTTCATGTTCCTTTCCTAACCAAGAGCTTGGAAATCTCAAGTCAGGGCTGGCTGCGGTCCCCGCTGGGATGGGCAAACCCAGTTTGCAGCTTCCTTCCTTGCGGCACTGAGGTGCTGAAAAATGACACAGTTTTTCCTTACCCTGCTGTGTTCTGCACATGAAGTCACTGGTTCTCCCTGTCCTCTCATGAGCTCAACCATCATCTTCATTTTAGAGAAAGCTTAATGCAGACCACACAGCAAGAGCGCCATCCTCTTCAGACAGGGAGAAAACCCGAAGTGCCTGACTCACAATCCACTTCAGTCACCCCCGAAACCAAAACACAGCTCAGGGGCCCTAATTAGCTGCATGTTCCTCCACTCTCTAGGCAGCAGAGTTTTCCAGGACTGCTCTGTTTTCCGGGACACCTCAGCAAGAGCTCTCAGCATAGCAGCACGGCTGCTGTTAGCAACAGGGAGGCGAGATCATTGCAGGCAGGCCAGCTTATTATCACCTGCACCGCACCCACCTCTGCCTGCACACATGCCAAGTTGTGCAAACAAGATGGCTGAGCCAGAAAACCCTATCATACCTGCAGCTGAACTTTTGAGCTCCGCTGCCTAATGGGCTCTGTATCAGCCCGCTTCGGCATGTGGCTTTCTTTGCCACGAGGTGAGAAAGCTGTATGACTGAACTAATTCACTTTAAAATCTGCTGAATAGGGAAATATTTTTACAAATATTGGTGGGGGGAAAAAAAAAGGAAAAGGAGGCAGAGGAAGAGTCACCCTGCCCCAGGGGTTGGAGTCATGGGCTAGTACTATGTAACAAGTCCATCCTCCTTCTCTTTTCAGGTCATGGGACGCTTGTAGCTCTCAAGCTGTAGAGCTGTGCAGGAGTCATGTAGTCCAAATGCAGCGCAGGGGATGAAAGCAGCCAAGTGCGTTCTGCAGAGAGGTACCATGTGGTGACTCGGCAGGTAACTGGGGAGTATTTGGGCTTGAACAGGGGAAAGTAATGGAAGAGCAAGGAAGGGAGGAACAGGACAAACAGAACCGCTGTGAATCACAGGCAGGTAGATGACCACCTTCATAGAGTGTACCTGGGGAGGCACCAAATCAAAGCCTAGGCCATCCTTATGCAAAACAGTTTCCGCTAAACATTTTTGGAAGCTTTAATCCCAAATCAAAAAGGAAATTGCTGCTGAAGTTAGGTACGTCACTTCACCTTTTTGAGATTACACACGTGGATGCCCAGGGAAGAAAGGGGGGGAAGGAGAGAAACTAAAGGGGTATCAGGGTTTGGAGAACCCCATACACTGTCCAGCCACATGAACAAGCAGGTTTCAAATGCCATTTAATCCCATTCACATTTTTGCTGTGGAGTAGCATAAGTGTTCCCCTCCCCCCCAGTTATAAAAGTTTAACTGGTACAATGAAGATCATGATGGAACAGGCACTTGCCTGCGCACAGTGTAGCACAAAGACAGCTCACACTATGCTTTAATTTTTCAGGAACATTAAAATACTACAGTGAAATAACATGTTGATGGCTCTAGGTCTTATTGCCAGTAATTTTTGAGCTGACACCAAGACAAATTTAATCCAGATAAGACTACCTTTAAAATTGCCACTAAGTTATGGAGACCAATCTTATTTTGTTGCAAGTATTAAAGATTCCACAGCTATGACAGGGCCCATAAACTTCCTCCTGGCAAACTGGGAACTTTTTTCAAAGCATTATACAAGTACTGGTCCAATGGTGTGTTTACTGGGGGAGGGGATTAGAGCTGTGTAAACCCACAAAGGAGCTGTGTTCTGCATGTGTAATACTCAAATCTAGAGAAACAGCCCCTCAGCATTAATCCTAACGACAATGTCTGAAATGCTTCTTTGGGCGAGGCCCAGTCAGAGCCCAGGGAGAAGTTTGAGAGTTGCAAATCCCTCCGAAATGTGCGTAGGTTACAAACTAAATCTGTGCCATACCGTGAGCTGGGTGGGGTCCAGGAGGGACTGACAGGTTAATGCTTGTGACTGGTTCTAGGAGCTCGTGTGCCACTTCACTGCTACCCTGCCATTAGAAAACTGACCTTGGAGCTTGGCATCGAGGGCAGACAATGCCACGAATCAAAATTTAACAGGCAGTACCAGGGGAAGAGAAACACCCTGCCCACAGCAGCAAGCAGACAGAAAGTCAGGCTGGTGCCATGATGCACAAAGGAGCTGGATGAGTCTATTGTTCAGTGTCCGAGCAACCCCCTTCCACGGCCTTACACTCCTCAGCAGGATCTTACAAGATTTTTCCTTACCAACATTGTTTACTCGGTAAAACAAAACTCCAGTTACGTGCTGCAACAATTCAGCAGCCCCTTTCCTTGAGCAATACGCAAACACAGCCTCTTCCCTAATCACGCTACCTCAAACTCTGCTCAAGTCTCTCCCCCTTAAAACAGGGTACTGCTTTTGCAGTTTCGTAGGAACCACCACACAAAATGAGCGCAGAACGTGTCTTTTGTCCTTGCCAGCGTTATCTGCATGCATACGCTGTCTCCCTTCTTACTAGGTTAATTACTCTGCCAGGTTCACGGTAAGTTCAGAGTCTTTTTACAGAGAAAGTAAAGGTGTAAGTGTCCTCCCTTCTCCATTTCCTCTTGCTTGCAAAAGTGGAAAACGCTAGTCAGCTCCTTGAGATGTGGGAGGACATTCAACACTTGTTAACGAACCGACAGCCAGCGTAGCGTGGAAGTGAGCAGGGATGAATGCCTGAATTTATGCTCCCACTAATAACCACAATCAGTGTCGATCAGGACAGAACAATGGATCTATAAAGGCTCGCAGGGACTCAAATCCAACCTGTTTTACCCATGTCCACTGCACGCGGATTTACATGGCCAAACATTCAAACCACTGCTATATTTTTAAGCCATAAACAGTGCAAGCTTTTACTCCAAAGAATAGCGTTCTTACCTGAAAGCACAACCACCGCATCCAAACCTGACATTTAGCATTGGTCTCCCCACCACAGGAAACCAGGGCAGCTATCCAGCAAGGAGATCCCCATCTCTGCAGGGCAGAGGTGCTTTCCAAGCAAGAAAAAAAAAAAAAAGCCAAGTGCCTTACAGGAAAGTTTCAGACAAGCGGTACAGCCCCAGAGTCCATCACGGACGGCTCTGAAACACTGGCTCCTGGGAGGCAAGTTTGCAAGAGCTCCGATGAGCCCGTCCCTCCTTGGGTCCTCCCCTAGGCGGGTCCTTCCAGGAGACCCAGGAGCTGTAACCCGAGTCCTCGCCGCCTTCATGGAGGCCAAAGCCACTTTCCAAGCACCTCCGGTTCTGGCTGGAACGAGTTAGCACCGATCTGCCAGCATCACCCTCGTAGACCGTTCCTGCTGGCAAGGTGCTGCTCTGTGGGAACTGGCACCCTCTGGTCCCAACGCTCCTGCCGCACCGGTTCGCTCCGTGGTGAGGGTTCGCACATGCATGCCTGCTGCCTCAGAGCCTTCGCCCCACCGCAGGAGGAGAGCGGATCTTCCAAATGACCAGGTGTGATCCCAGGATGGAGGAGCTGTCTTGCCTCGGCACCAGAAGGCTGTTTTCCTAGTCTACAACTACAGCACCCACCTCTCAAGTGGACTGTCAGGTCAGGATCCGGCCCCCACATGCACTACAGCAGCCACACTTGCCCAGCGCAATGCAAGAAACCTCAAACTGGGGAAGAAGCAGAGAGGAGATGTGAGACACAAGGGGAACTGAGGCACAGACTGCAAAGGACTTCCCTGCTATAACTTGGTAAAAGCGCGTGTCACTGCTAGAAAAAGCTCACATTTCTGAGATGTCAGCCTAGCTAGTCTTCAACAGATCTGAGATTATCTTACCTGCTAAGTACTGTACAAATACCAACAGCACCCTTAGTGCTAACAAGCCATAGCTGTATAAATTATGAAGGAAAAAACCACCGAGTTTGCAACATCCATTCATTTTGATTTATGCCTGCTGCTTTTGCAAAGGCCCCAGCAATTTCCATTCGACTCCAATTTCCTACTCTCCCACCCTCCTCCTACCATCATCTGTTCCCCGAGGAACAATGTTATCACCAAGCACAACCCTAATCTGCTGCCAGTCAGATACACCGTAGAGCTTGGCAGAGCCAAGTAATGTTATGTAAAAGAGGCAGGAGATTTACAAAGAGAGCCCAGCACAAAGGGGAAAGAGATAGGGCCAAAGATCCAAGGACACATTAACAGAGCAGGGCAGCCAATAAACGGAGGCAGAGCAGCAGCGACACTGGCAGAAGAAAAGATGGATGAATACGACAGGCTGAGATAGCAGAGGGGCAACTACCGAGTCCTGCAAAAACTGACAATGGCTCCAGGCTCCCTAAACTCTGCCCCTGCGTCCTGCAGCCTCCAAAGGCCAAAATCATGCCAGAAAGCTCCCGAGGGCTACAAAATCCAGAAAGAACCTATCATTGCCACCTGCTCACAAATTCTGCACCTTCAGACCAACGATGCCACCCACAAGACAGTACCACGTGCTGGGGCCTTTCACAAGATTTCCGTACGCATTTTCAGAAGCAGCAAGAAGTCGCACTAACAGGTATCCCAGAGTCCTTTCTTGGGGGGGCGGAGGAATCTATAGTTTTAACAAGCTTGCTTTCTCAGAGAACAACCAAGTCACCAAGAAGTCCGGTCCTAACACAGAGAGCCAGAAGTCCTTACTGCAACTAGACAGATTTACAACAATATTATAGTTACAAGAAGTCATTTCAAATTTGAAGCCTCTTACTCAAGTGACACAGAGCAGATCCTTCACCTTCCCATGAGGCAGTTATTAAACTAATAATGTAACCAAAAGGATAAGACCACAGAGACCCAAGTCCAAGCTGCAATAAAACAGCTCCCCCCATTTCCCCAGCCCACCCTTTGGTCTGCTCCAGTGCTTCTGCTGCCAGCAATGGGTTTAAGTCACTGATCCAACTCTCCATGCTGGTGAACAAGAAGCAGAACCCAGGTCAGAGCAACCGTTTGGCAGCAGCCCTGGCTTCAAACAGTTACAAAGCCACACGTGCTCTGCAGCTGTGCACTTTGGGATGGCAGCAGTCTAAAAATACTTTTGATTTACTTGTTCCTTTAAGGTTTCAAACTGGCATTCAGCAAGTGCTTTACAGGAGACATTTTCATAAAGAAACACCCAGAGCAATCAGGAAAACAGCCCAGCGTAACTGGTTTCAACTGAAGTGTCAACAGTCCACCACAATAGCTCAGCACGTCAGACAGACCCAGCGAGTTCGGAGCACCCAGTGCAGACAAAGGGTCAGAAGCGCTTTTGCAACTCAGTCCCCGCACACCAGAGTTGGGACAAAGGGGGACAAGAAATGTCAGACTGGATCAGGCCAGGGCTCATGTAAGCCTGTCACAGACGGTATCTGCTTGCATATGGAGGTGAGAGAATATTTCAGGTTTCCAAGTCCTGACCTTAATAACAGCAATTTTTCTAGTCCCTTTGTCTAGAAAAAACTAACTCTACTTCTCTGCATCACAGAAGTTTGGGAGTCTGTTTATTTTCAGGTTTGGGGGATATTAGAAGGAACCAAGACCCATTTAGTTTGTGTCTCTAACCATATGATACATGAGTTTGGGCCCAGCAGAGCCTCACCCTTTCAGGGTGCTACCTGCAAAACCAAAAGTCAGCGCACCTGAAAACCTCACATCAGCTTTTACAGCCAATGTAATGATTTCTTTACAGATATCTTCAGCTATCTTCCAACAACGATGCTTCTGGGATTGAGTGCTGGACACTGAACACAGGCAAGCCCAAGGAGACCAGATCCCCATCATGTCCAGCCCCTCCGTCTCCCCCCTTCCCCTCCCATCGCTCCATGAGTTTTCCTGTTTCCACCAGTTCAGAAGGTGCTCGTAGGGTGTTGTGCAGCGTTGCTCCCCCCAGGCAGGAAGGCTGCTCAAGCAGAGTCACTGAGTAACCCGATCTTGATGCAGCCGGCAGATCTGATCGCATTCTGGTGCCCAGCAGAGAACTGGTAGAGAAACATTTCCAAAGACAACAGATGTTTGCCTCCCCTTTACTACACTTCTATTTTTCAAAGTGAAGTTAATTGTTTTAGTAGATTTTGCATTTTCAAACAAGCCTAAAGCCAATATTTTTCTTTAAGCCTCGTAGCTGTGACTGTTCCCGTGGATGACAATCTGAAGCATTGGGTTTGGTTTTGGTTTTTTTTTTTGCTGAGACCCCTCTCCTGGAATCCCAGGAATGTTAAAAACCTTCTGGAAGGAGTCATGTCATCGTCTCCCCCCCAGCAGATCTCTGCAGAGAACCAGTTGCTCAAATTAATACTTCCCAAGTCCCAACTGGCCCAGAGATCCCAACCCCTCAGCGAGGGGCACTCCCTCGAGTACAACAAAACGACACCACTGTTCTTACTACTTCAGCTAACAGCCAAACCTTTCGATGGAAAGCAGCATATACATCAGCGTTAAAAATGCAGGAATTTCATAACACCCACTGCTGCTGAAATGCAGCCAGCTCTGAGGTGGAGCAGAGCTGTTGTTTGCAAGCCTACAGCATCAAAGAATACTTTTCAACAAAGAGGTAGGGAAGAAATCCATGCCCACTGCAGCCTTGCCCACAACAGGCATTTTCTTTTCCTCCAACAAGTTAGCGACCATTTACAATCAATTGCTCCAGAACAAATCACAAAGAACCTGGAAGATTCATCTCCCCCTTTCACCTTCCCGAGGTTTGCTCTGGCTGCGTTTGGACACTTAGAATCAAGGCATTTCCATATGGTAGACAACACCTTAAATTGAGGCGGGGAGACCACTGCAGCGAAACCTAACACTGGATCTTGTCACCTTTGCCTTGTTAGACAAGATGGAAAAACAGCTGAGAAGGAACGGCCGGGATATTCCCTCAAATGCATCTGGGTCCTGGCAAAACAACACTCTTACCTTCCCCAGGTAACTATCCTGGAAATGGATTTTGGTGGGCTAACTTCCTTCCGCACAGTTACTGGCTATTCCAGCACTCTCCAAGATAAAAACATTTGTTCTGCAGCAGCGGAGAGAAAACAGGGTAGGGGAGGGAAGAGAGGGTTATTTGCAGCGGTGTTTTGTTTGGAGTCGGGATGGTCTAGGGGCCCCTCTGCTGCTGCTCCTCCTAATTCACACAGGAAGAAGGAGATTATCCTACACAGAGACAAGCAACACTGAAGGCAGAAGCAGCAGTTCAGAGAAAGAATAGCTTGGCCCCTGAATGATGTCACGTTATTAGAAGCCACAGCGAGGTTAAAATCAAGTCGGGATGCCGTGTTTACGAAGCAGGACTCAGCCTCATCTTCACCCAAAGATAATTTCATCTGGCACTTCGCACTATTGTCAATAAAAACAAAACTGGGGGGAAATTCCCTTCCTGTGACCCACATGCAGGCAGCCCTCAGCTCAGTCTCCGTTTGCAAGAAGGCTGCACGCTGCCTTGCTCTGAACTCCTCTGATCTTGGCTGGCACCCAGCAAGATGAAGTCTCCCTGTTTAGCTGGCACTCGCTGGAAAGTCAGGGAACTTTACAGGCACTCAAGCTCCGTGTGCCTCAACCTTTGCTTTTATAGGGATTATTTCTGAAAACCCACTTCCCCCGTGTCTCCATTTGGTTTAATGTCAGATGCCTGCAGCTTATGGCTGGAGAGTCATAAAAAGCATTTAACATGCCTTTCTGCTTAAGTCTAGAAAGAAAAAACAAAACCAATTCAGAAAAGCCTCCAGCTACAGAATAAGCAGATGCAGCACAACTGCAGCTTTATCTTGAACAAGAGCATCAAGGACTGACACACAGCTACTCTCCCTGAGCAAGGACAGGCAATATCTCTCCCTTCAAAGAAAACGTGGCTTCGTCCAGAGAGTTAGCCTTTGGGTCAGTCTTGGTCAAGCAAAATTCTCAGCAAAATGGCTTTTTCCCAGTTTGGTGACGATTTCAGCTCACTCCAGGGATCTTTCATTATGCCCACAACTGCTTCATCAACACACTGAATCACATTAGCAAGTCTTGCATTTTTTCTCAAGAATCAGCTCCCACAAGAGTGAGGTCATGGGGAAAAAAAAATTACAACAGCCCCACTTTAAACAAGCGAAAGGTATGTTCAGCACAACCCTTCCTTTACAGGCCTTTCCCCCACCAAACCCCTTGAACACATCGCTAGCAAACCTTTCCTGTTCTGCCTTGGTCCTGCAGTCCCGGTCTAAGCACGAGGTCCTTCCTAGGCAGACCCAGCTGCCTGGTCAGCGGCCAAAAGCATTTGTTTTTTCGTTGCCTTCACCACCAGAGCCTGGATTCTGTTTGCCCTTTGTGTATCGGTAAGCATGGGGTAACTGAAATGATTCCGATAGATTCGGGCCACAGTCTGGCCCATAACATTCAAGGTTTCCATTACAAATGAAACAGTCTTTTCTATTTTTCTTCACTTAATTCCTGAACTTCTGATCATTTTTGGTGATGTTTTACTAATTTCCTAAAGCCTTGAGCTTTTAAGCACGTTTCTAGTGTGTCACATTACACAGCAACACAGTAATCACATTACTTCAGATGCTTGTTTCCATGCCTTCCTCTGTTGCAAAGCAACAGGAAAGCTCTTGCTCCTTCTAAGAAAAACACTCCCTTAACTAAGTCATTCTTGTAAAGGGCATAGGAAGTCTGCATGTTCATTTATTAAACAAATTTATACTGAAAAATACAACTCCCTTGGAACCCATTTATAAGATACCTACAAAACTGACCATCTCCAGGGCCCTGGATGCCAAGTATCTGAAACTCGCTGTCTAAGCAAAGCTTGAATTACAGCTCTACGCATCTTTTTTTAAAATAAATGATAGGGGAGAGCAGCCAGTGCCCTGAAAGGATTCCAGCCACAAGCTGTGGGCCTGGACGGGTAGACACGCATATTTGATTTAGTCCATTCCAGCCTTTCCTTTGCACATGCTTTTCTTGAATGCCCTGAGGTGTATGACACCTACGGGCATGCCTGCACTGCGATACAAGATACAAAGGAAAGGATGGAAGCACATTGTAACTCAGCATCTTTAGCAAAAATTCCCCGAGCAAAGTGTTTTCTGATTTCCGATGTGGGAGTTTTGGCTGATCAGAAATTCATATGCCTGGTTCACTTGCTCTCCCATCTTCCATGTGTTATAGGTACCATTACTCTGTACATTCACAAAACCAAGAATATTACAAAACATACTGGGGCAGGAGGGAGAGAGAAGAAAACAAAAGCTGTTTGTCTGCAGCAGCATGAACTCCCAGCAAGACATGCAGAGGAGCTCACTTTTCACTACCTCATCTGCCCAGCACTCTGCCTCATCTGATCTGCTAATTGCCTGTTGGAAGGCAGCTTTCAAAGTAAAATAAAACAAGAATGCAACGATACTGACTTATTTTATACACTGCAGTATTCCAGATGTGTTAATGTCCAAGGTATAGATAGGAATACTTTCATTTGCCACTAAACAACAACATACACAGCCACTCCTGCTGCTAAGCCACCCGCTATGGTGCAAGACAACAAAACAGCTTAGAAGGAGGAATAAAAGTAAATCTGGTACCTACTGGTAACTGCTAGAATAGCGAGGCAGAATGTAATGGCCTATGCTGATCTTTAGCAATAACTGAGCAAGGAAGCACCCTGCACAAGGGTAACAGTAACACTGCTCACTCTTCAGGAATGAAACCTCCCACCCAAATACAAGCCTGAGTTATGCCCAAGCTAGCCCCAGGAAGAGACAGCAGTTGCCATCTTATAAATAGCTTCTTACACTGGCCCCTTCTCGACTCAGGGAAAGGCCTTTCCTACCTGCTCACATAAACACTCAGCAACAGCTTAGCTCCTTGCAAGCATTCACTCAACGTACTCTAAGGGTGTATGTGCACGCACGCTACACAGAGACCACGGAGCTTTGGCTTGCTGTGAGCACATATGTCCCAGTGACATATGTCAAAGCAGGCAGCAGATAACCTACAAAGGGGCCCCAATCTACAAACCAGCTTCTTGCTATGCTACTTAGTATTTGGATTGGTTTTAACAAGTAACAAAGACTCTATCACGTTTTGAGAAGCACAGCCTGATAACTGAGTATGTCTTACCCTCAGAGGATGGATTCCACAAAGCATAAAAGCTCCTAGAAAAAGCCTGCTCCTGGGAAACCAGTAATAAATCCCACTGAACTCCCATATCCCTCCACCAAAGCCTCAGGCTGTAAGCAGGCCAGTCATCCCTGTCTTTATAGTCTAGGGATGCTGGTTCAAAGGCGAACAGTGAAGAAGTGCTAACGGTTCAAAAGGAAACACTTGTGACTGAAGCCTGTTTCCGGCTGACAAATGGCCTGAGCTGTCTTTTTCTGCAAAGACTCTCCTCCTGGGGGTGATTTTGAGAAATACCTGACAGGTGTGTTTTAATCTCCATTTCGCTTCTCCAGTTAGATAATGATAAACAACAGCATGGGACAGAAGTTAAAATGGGGAGGAAAGAAAGAAAAAAAAAAAAGGAAGAAGAGAAGGGTAGGATCAAGAATTGGACCAAAGCCTCCGGCTCCTTAAAAAAAATGTAATGCCTTTTGCCTTGCTTTACCTTGCTTTGTTAGAACACGGTAAAGGTAATCCCTCAGGAGTCTCTGCTGGAAAAACCTGGGAGGTTTTCCCCTCGAGACTCCTGATACCTGCAGGTCTATTTGCTTTGATTTTTTTTTTAGAAGGATAAAGGTAAAATAAAAAGCTCCTTTTTTTGAGGGCAGGAAGTTTGGGGCAGGATTTGTCACTAGCCTGGTCGCAATTAAACACTCGTGATTAGCAAATTACAAACTCTGGCTGGCTTCTCCAAGAAAAAGGAATCTCTTGCTCCCTGCCTAAAATTATCAGGTGCTTGAATTTCCCTAATTCAGTTCAGAGGCCGGTGTATGCAGCCCAGCCGAGATCCTCATTTGTGAAGACCTGGGGCTTTAATTTACTTAATGACATGAGGAGTGACTGAAGCTCAGAAGCACATTGACCGGCTGAGATTAGCTGGCTGCTTTGTGCTCTGGATTCGCATTGGCTGATTTAAAAAAAAATAAAAATCTTGAAGTAGGAAATTGGTTTATTGGTTGTTTGGCTGATAAAAGGTTTCTTGAGAGGGTTGCTATGGCTTTATATATCAATTACACAGACAATGCTGCTATCCTCTGTGGCGTAGCTCTGAGTTGGAGGATCAGACAGCCACCTATGTAAGGTGCTGCTGTGAAAATCAGATATTTGTAAGATCGTCTCTGCCCCGACTTTGAATTGGGAAATGAGGTTGTTCCTTGTTAGTGCTTCACAGGACTGTTGCCTGGCCGTTGCCGTACATAAATACAGCTGAGTCTGTTCCTTTGAAGTGAAGATGCAGCCTTGAGGAGGTGGGAGGAATTGAGGAAATGATGCTTCCCTCCCTGCCAAGTTTCTTCTTAAATTCAGCGTCTCGGTTTCCAAACCAAACCATGTTAGCTGTGGCTGGATGACAGCAAATCCCCATCCTGAGCAGGAGGAGAGATGTTTCAGACCCTGCATCCAAGCTCTCCCCGTGCGACTGGGACCTGGCAGCCGTGCAACTCTGGCTGGAAGCGTGCTTTGGCAGCTCCTACCCTCAACAAATTACCAGCTCTGCGGAAAGCAGCAAGTAATGAGGAGTTACAAGGTAAGAGTGAGTGTGTTTTCTCTCATAGCATTTTTGTATGTATTGGACTGCTGGAAGGAAAAGTGGAGGGCAGAGGTGGATGGCAGGAGTTGTACTGTTTAAGCCCCTAACACCTCTCCTGCGTAGAATGAATCTCTTATTTAACTATTTAAGTGTGCAGCAGGAAAAGGAAACTAGGGGTTTTACCGGGGATATTATTCTAGCTCTGCTGGTTCCTCAAATTATAAATTCTTGTGGGCAAGCGTTACCTTTGTTTTATAGAGACCTGAGTGCACTTGGCACTGTTAATAATAGTCCAGTAAGTGTTTGCTTAAGGCTTCCCTATTCACATTTAACAAACACAGGATAAGCTTATAATAAAAACACCCAGTAATTTATTACAGAAGTTCTACAGTAAAAGATAATTTAGTATTCAGGAATTCAAAGCACTATATTAACAAATATACATTGCTCCAGAGATGCAAACTCTCTTTAGCCTGAACTGTACAAATACTAATAATAGATCCTTAGCATTTCTTTTGCAACCTTGTTAAGAAACAGGACCAAAACACAGTCTGTTGATGAGACGAAAGCAATTTGTAGATTGCTTAACCTCTTGAGCTGTTTGGGGAAAGTGTAATGTTTTCCTTTAGCATTTAGCTCTGGCATCTTTGTACATCTCCTAGTGTCTTTGTAGCAGATGGTAATCACTGAAATCTGCCCTACTGCAGAAGTTTTTACGTTGTCGTTTGAATTTCATGCTGTATACACAACCAAACACCAAGGAAATCTGTAACCCTGCCCATCCTGTAATGCAAAGCTATCCCCGGGAGTGAGCAGTATAGGAAGCCTGTCTTCCCCATGCATGCATCACAAGATGGCACTATAGGACAGAGTTCTCCCTGTCCTCATGGTAAAATATGGCGGGCAGAAAATCCGCTGCAGGGAGGCCGAAAGGAGCATTGGGGTAACCCACGGGCGGCTGAGATGGAGACCTAGCAAGTCAGAGCAACCTGGTCTTAGACCCAAGAAATATTCTTATCAGCTGGGAGTTCGGGGCTTTGCCTTCTTCACGACAGCAGCAGCTTCGCGTGGAAGTACTGCAGAAGCTCAACGTGCTTTGAGGGAAATAGAATTAATGTCGTGGAGAAATGGGGTCTGGCTCAGAGTATGGCAGCATCTTTTCCCTTTATGGAATTGCTTTGTGCTGACTAGCAAGTTGAAGCTCCAGCAATGGAAGCAGAAGGATCCAGAGTACATGAGCTTTACCTGTGTACTCTGTTCTATTACACTCAAAAAGTGAGTTACACTCAAAAATGCTGTGAAATAAAGATGAAAAAAATCAGTGCTTGTTGCAGCTGCCAGAAAATGACCATTTGGGAATGTTTTCTGTCCAATGTCCTGTATTTCAGTTGCCTCCTTCCTGGCTACATCTTTCTAGCCAGGCAATCTGTGTTTCCTCTACTTCTCGCATTGTCCTTCATGCTAAACTGGGCATGTTCCAGAGAGAGCCATCGGGCTTGCTTCTTATCACTCGTATGGGCTTGTTAACAAATAAAGAGCAAATCAGGGGTTAGCTGAAAACCTGCCGGGTAGTTCACAGCAGGTGCCTTTTCTCCAGCCTGCATGGTAAATACAAATAGGATGTTATTCTCACCCCATCGCTATTCCTTCATTCAGCAGGCATGGGATTTCGGTCCTCTCTCCGTTTCCGTTGCTATTATCTGTTACCCTTAGGTTTTTTTCTATAGGTATGTCCCTGGGTTGAGGTCCTCTGCTTTCTCAGTAGATCCCGTGCTCTCCAGAGAGGGCTCAGGGGACACACAAGTGTCATCGACTTTAAACTTTGAGACAATCCTGGCCGTTTCCTGTGTGATCTCAAAATGTTTGAGCTGCTGTCTCCCCCCTGAGCGCTGCTTGAGTGTGCTTGTGTCGGTCGAGCTGTTCCTGCTCCTAGTGCTCTCCTCCAGGATGTCCTTTGTCGTGGAGGTGCTGTCGGTAGGGTTGCCTTCTGCACCAGACTCCATTGCCATGTTGGCTAATGTGGTAGTCCTCAAGGGCAAATTGGAAGACTTGGGAATGACTGGTTTCGTTTTTGCCTGTGTTCGAATATATTTTACAGGTTGTCGGCTGAAATGGCATCTGGGCTGGGTCCCTAGGACCGTGTCCGAATCACTGTCTGTCTTTTCCTGCACAGAGTCCTCCAGGTCCTCCAGCTCAGAGCCAATACTTGTATTCATCTCTGAACAAAAAATTAGAGAGTTATTTTAGAACAGTGAGACAAGGTTACTACAACAAACAACTTTGATGACTTCTTTTCCTGTTAGAAAGCATGCTGAAACCCCTCCTGCATTAACAGGCTAAAACGCCTCCCTCTGACAGCTTCATTAATCAGGAGCAATCACAAGGTATGCATTTGAAAAAGCTGAAAGATATGAATCAGGTTTATATTCTTAAAGCTCTCCTCGATGCATTAAAGCCAGGAGAGCTGGCAGAGGTGACTGTGGGCTCGAGAGCTGAGGCGGCAGCAGCAGGGAAAAGCCCTTCCTGAGAACAGCAGAAAATGTGCTTGCGCTTTCACGTGAGCTACGTGGCGGTTGCTCTGCAATAGATTAGCTGCACAAAGACCGAGCAGCGATGTGGGAGAGGGCCCAGCTATGCTTTCTCTGCTGTGTAATGTAGAGGCAGGCAGGAGGTGTGAAAACCAGCAAACATAGTACAAGACAACCTAGAACAGCATCACGGTCACCGCTTTATTTACCTAGGGCATCCACGCTTAATGGGCTGTGGGCTCCCTCCAGAGTCAGCTCATTGATGCCTTCCCTGGAAAACGAGTTATCAGAGACACAGTCCGTGTTTAAACCGTGCTTGGAGGAGAAATTCTGTTGGAAAAAGCCATGAGTGTTTATACAGGACTTTTATTTGACATGAAGATACTGTCAACTCCCACTTTACCCCAACTGCTGTTAGACCCAAGTGAATGGAGGCAACTGCTTGAGCTGAAAATGCCTTGATTTCTCTTAGATTATCTGTAACACTTGGGGGAATAGGGAAGGAGCTTGCAGAAGGTCACAGGGCAGGGCCATGAGAGAAAATTATGGTTCAAGACCTGCCAACTCCAGCATCCACGCCGGCAGACCACAACTGCCACAAAACTCGCCCCAGAAAGCAGGCGTTGCTTTCTGCGGAGCAGCAGTGTGCTGAGACAGATTCCCGTGTCCCGTGGGACACTTCAGAACAAAAAGGGGAAATGTCAGAAGCTGAGCCGTTAACTGGAGCACAGTAATTATTGTCAAATGCAAATGGGAGGATGAGTGAAGGACATGGGAGTGCCTGGGAGTCATAGTTGGTATGGAGCGAGTGTGAGTTTGCACAAGGATCAGGTCACCTGGGCAGGGGCTCTAGACGTCGGTTTTATTAATGGCAAAACGAGAGTGGCCTTAGAAGCAACTCCCCTTTTTAAAGGTTTGTGTCACTGTCTGTGGAATTCAGTCATGCTGCAGAAGCAGGTAAAAATGGCTTTGAAAATAGTCAAAGGCAATAGTTGTATACATCTCAAAGTGCTTTCTGTGAAGGCTTATTAATCCCGTAGGATTTCTGCACGCAAGGAGTGAATTGTGTCTACCCTGGTGATTTTATTTCAACTGTAATCATAGTTATTCTAATTTCTGCTTCCTCAGTGAGCTGGACCTGTGGAGAAAGCAGCATTACTGTGTGTCAGATATGGATAGGGTCACTGCAGACACACGGTCTTGCACATAAGCATCCATGACTCAAAAGCAGGAGGCAGAGAGTCCCTGAACCCGGATCTCGCTCCCTTTGGCTTAACTTTAGGAAAGTAATTCCCTCTTTCTTGCTCATCAAACAATGGTGAAAAGGAAAAAACCCACCGTGTCCCAGCTCAGGGATGCTATGCCCATTTGTGTTTTTAAAGTGCTGTGAAATAGGTTGTGAAACATTGTGAGGAAAGAGCCGTGAAGCTTGGGAAGAATGCAGAGCACTCAGTAGCAGGGGAGGAAAAAACAGGGTCCATGGCCACCGCTCAGGGATGCAGCAGAGCCCTGTAGGGCTGTACCAGGGGATCTGCTGGGTCTTAAGTGCACATAGCTGCTTCCAAAGTTGTAGAGCTCTTTACAGAGAGAAACAGCAGTGTCCCAAGCAATTTAGTACGGAGAACCCCCCAAGTTTTCAGAATGACTGGGATCTAAAACATGGAGCAGAACCACCATCCAGATTGGTCTGAAAAGCTGCTGAGTGATCTGTAGCTTATAATTTTTTCTGTTTCTCCCACTCCACATGCAACAGGCTCTCTGCTCCTTCCTCTCGGAATAACCCTCTGATAGCAAATGGTTTTGTTATCCGTGAGAAAAGTTCTCTTTAATCGCTAGTCCACCTTCCTGTCTCTACAGCAGGGTCAGTAAGCCCAGCTCAGTGTCTGGGAGCTCTACCTCTAGAGTTATGGTCTGGACTGTGTTTGGGCTCTGAGGTCCTTCATCCTTTTCTGTCGATGCTTCTTGCGAAGGATTTTCACATCCAAGGGATAAGGATGAAGGCAGGTCATCCATCCCAAACACCCTTTCGTAGTTCTGAATGAGAAACTCCACAATCTGGGCTTGATACCCAGAGTCAACAAGGCATGACATTGAGACATCGCTCCCTGAGCCTGGCCGGATCAGAGTTGGCCCAAATACTATGCCCAGGTTGTTTGGGGACATCTTGTTCTCTTCGTATTTCTCTGCCACCCTGGGGAAGGGAAACAGGACTGTTAGGAGCTTCCCAGCTCTCAACCCAAATGCACTGAGTACACAGATGGAATGCACCAAAACCCCCATTTCTTAGTAGAGAGAGAACCCCCATCTTTTACGGGGAACAGAGCTCTGGTCTGTGCAGGGACACTCCGGAGAAAAATCTCGGAAGTTGCCTGGATCTGTCTGGATGGTGCAGCCCTAATGAGAGTGGCTGTTTCTTGTGACCTGTGCTCAGAGCTGGGTGAAAGAGGGCTTGATTCATGTTATTCCTTGACCTCTTGCTCTGCACTTTGTGAAGCGTTATCGGTAAGGACCTTCTGGTCCTTCTTGGTCATTAAGACTTTCTCCTAATTGCTGCAAGATGGTCCTTCCCATGAATGAATTTTTTACCCTCCTCAACTGCCTGCTTGGCTCTCCCAGGTTAAGGAAGCCCGGACGCTCTTCTCACACGCATTTGGTGCTGTGCTAGCCGCTCCTCTGGCAGCGAGCTCTCAACAGGGATCTCCTGTGGTCGGACCTGACACTAACCAGCGTGACAACCAGCACGCTCCTCACCTGTACAAGTGTGCAATGAGGTGCCGCAGCGTGTTGTAGTTGCTTCCAGGCAATTTGCTCAGCAAGTCCTTCATGCTCTGGATGGGATCGGAAGGGAAGCCTGCGCAATCCAACTTTTCTTCCCCAGGTTTTTGCAAATCTTTGGCAAGCGCGATGAGATCGTTATAGAGCTGGGACAGCAGCACTGGTGCCGAAAGCTGCAACGAGAGGCGAGGAAAACGGCATGTTACTTCATCTTGCTGGTCTGGCACTGAGGAATGCGGTCGGCTGAGACCTGCCTTCCCGCCAGAGATTTGGTACCCACTTCCTTCAGGAAATGCTTCAGGACCCCAGTGATGTCGTGGGGAGAGTGCTCGGAGAGCTCCACCAGGCTCCGTCCGTTCTCGAACGCCTGGCACAGCTTTTCCACCCGGGCTTTGGATCCACTTATCCGATAGATCCCCTGCGTGGTTCAGAGGGGGAGAGGTCAGGAGTTTTGGATACAGAGAAGAGAAGACCAAAGCAAGAATAACTGGCCACTCACCTGCACCCCGAGGGCACGGGCTTCAATTTCCGAGGTGCATTTCACCACTATGAAGGGAACTTCCTCTGGGAAATCTCGAGGAACCTGCGTGAAGTCAATGCCAAAAAGAGGTACTCGGTTGGGCAACTTCTTGTGGCCGCAGGTGATGAGCAGGTTCTCGAGACACTTCTTGTGGCAGGCCAGGCAGCACTGAAACGGCAGAACCGACCCGAGTTATGGTCTGGTTGTGGTCCAGCACTGCAGCAGTGGCTGAACTTGAAGGACTTCTCCTCTTCCC
The DNA here is from genome assembly GCF_018139145.2 of Gymnogyps californianus. NCBI lineage: Eukaryota > Metazoa > Chordata > Aves > Accipitriformes > Cathartidae > Gymnogyps > Gymnogyps californianus. Next base: position 360,344 of record NW_026114290.1, on the reverse strand, counting down.
TCAACCACCAAGGTCCCACCAGCCCCAAGAGGGTTGTTTCAGGCAAGTGGCAGCTGGTGGCTTACTCAAGGACAGAAAAACACGCCTTGTGCAATGCAGAGGAAGAAAAAGCCCAGAACTTTGCAGAGGGACCCCTCATTCCCGCAGACCTTCAGCGAGACGATGGTCACCCCAGGCTCCCACGCAAGGCATCTGCAACGACATCATCTAGCCCTCACCTCCTCGCACTCGAAGCCGCTGACCATGAAGGTGTCGCACTCCCTGCACTTGGATGGTCCCCGCAGCTTCCGGAGCCGGTGGGTCTGTGCTGCGCTGGAGAGGAGGATGTTCTTAAACTGCTGCTGAGATGTACCGTTTTCTGTGGAAACAGCATTAAAGCGTGAAAAGGAACTGATAGGTAAGCACGGTTTCCACCTCGTGAGTCAAATGTGTGCGGCTCACCATTTTCAAAAGTTTGCAAGGAATCTCTCTCTTCAAAATCATCTGAGGAGGACATGGTGCCAGTGGATGGAGCTTTCAACAATTTCCTATTAGAGTTTCCTTGAGAAGAGAGCAAATACAAACAGCTGTTCTCATCCTCATGATGCACAAAGTGGGTCAGTGTAGACTTTATTCCCGTTTTAGGGTTTTGGGCCATATTAGGCAAGAATTTCTGTGGCTCTCACCTGGGCTAGAATTGGGAGAGTCCAGGGACCGGGATTCACAACTCCCACCGAGGCTTTCTGTGTCGCTGCAGAGGGATTTGTTCGCACCTGCGGAAGGTGGATACGGTGACAGACCATCCCGAGCACTCTTGGGATACTTCAACATGGGGTTGAAGTCCAAACCCAGCTCCCAAGAAAATCCATAAATACTTGTCAATATTTCCTCCCAGTCCGAGCAAAGCCTTAAGCACTGCCCTAAGAATTTGAGAACCTCTCCCACCTCTTTGGCTACTAATCCAAATTAAACTACAGTGACTCGAGAGAAAATTGGGTCGTCTTTATTAAATTCAACCTACTCTGTTCACCGTTTGTGGAGAACTGCTTTCTGGGCATCTCTTCTGGCGTGCTCGCATCCTTTGCTGTGGAAGAGGGTCCTGTGTAATGCAATGCCATCTTCTTTTTGCTGCTGGGAGGGGACCTGAGAAGGGGTTGCAAACAATTTTCCAGCAGTGAAGAATGACGGACAATATTGCATCACCGAGGTGCTTTAAGGGTACCTGAGACAAAGCATCTGTTTCAGGCAGCTTACAGGTGTAAGCTGAGTTTTCAAGGAGCCTATACTAAACACTTGCACAAAACTAGGAAAACAAATTGGTTCAAGGTAATTTCACCTTTTCTATCCGTGGGAAAAATTTAGAAATCAAACAGCACCCATGTGAGAAAAGTGAGCCAAATCTTTGGCAAATGGTAGAAATAACTGAAGGGATGTGGTACAAACTGCTGCCCTCCTTTCACTGACGTTGGTCCTGTGCTCAGCAGAAGGAACCTAGCGCATCTTTAGAGATCTGTTCTTTAGCGAAGCTACGCGCAGAGAAAAGATCCTAACAGCTGAGGCTGTGGGCTTTTCTGTAACTAGCAATCACAATGCTGCAGCATTGCTAGTGACTTTATAAATGTGTTTTAAACTTTTTTTTGTTCTGTGCACTGTATATTTCTGACCTTTCAAGTAGGATGTAAGTTTTCCACTTTTTTTTTTTTTTACCTCTGCCCTCCGGAAGCGAGTGGCTCGAATTCATACACTTCCATATGAATATCTTTCTTCTGCAGAGCCTGAATGAATTCCAGGTATTTCTCGCCCGCTTTGTATGGCTTGCAGACCTCAGACAGGTATTGGTATCCCACTGGAATCTGTTCTGACTGAGTCTGCCGCTGCTTGAACATCCTTAAAGTGACCTTACAGGGGAAAGAAAACAAACAAAAAAACCCATTACTAGTCAAAGCCCAGGTGCTTTTTCCTCCCTTGGATCTCACAGTCATTCATCAGTCTTCTGTTTTTCATTACCCAGACACCGGTTACCTGCACTTCTGCTTATTGATAGTTCTACTTAACAGGTCGGATAAAAATTATTCGTCACTGTTTCTTGTTCTAGGATTTTTTCCTCCTAGACTTTTTCTATGGATATCTGTGTCCTCAGAGCAGGAGTAATTGAAAATGTGATATATATCTGAGATTTTTTGGTAGCGGGTTGGTAGCAAAGCAGTGTCCAAAGCACTCCCTTAATTTCAACTGTTTGAGAATGGTCAGTTACAGGGCGGTTCAACAGTGAAATGGTGAAGAGCCTAGAGGTCTTATCCCAAACAGCAGTGTCCCTGAAACGAGGATTAGAGGAGAAATTATAAGACTACACGTACCCACGTCAGCACCTCATCCCCTTGGTAAATGAGCTTCCGAATATGGGAGACGATCCGTGCTCGCACTTTCTCCAGTTCTTGTCGCCGAAAGTTGGCATCGCTGATGCACATCTTGTACAAAGCTTCTGTTTCCTGAACCTGTGCGCAACCAGAAACGGAGCAAAGGAGGAGAAAGTCACCAGGATGGATGGGAAGATGCCGTAACATGGCGCGTGGGATGGCTGGGAATACCAGCAGCCTGATCTGAACTCATCACCTTGGCTTGTGCCTCCTCGCAAGAACGGCGTCGCTTCTCCAGCTGCTTGTTGGCGCTGCCGGGGTTGGTGATGGCTGTGCTCTGGTATTCGTCCTCTGCCTTGGCACTCAAGTGCTTTGCTTTCTCCAGCTCCTCGCAGCGCTGTATGTATTGCAGGCGGGACTTGCGCAGGGATGACAAAGATTCATTCTTGAATAGGAAAAGGAAGAGGTTTAGGAAGCCTGGCGAGGCAGCGGGAGGAACAAGTCACAGCAGTGCTCTGCTGCTAAGGGAAGTGCCTGTCTCGTGGTTCAAATGGATATTATCATTCAAATGGACATCAGTATTCTCCTTCTCCTCCTCCCAAAGTTCAGGAGCTCTAAGGGAGCCCCTGGGTTTCCTCTACAGCTGAGTAGAGACCCAGCCGTCCCGGATCACGTTCTGCGAGGTGCCCAGGAGCATCTTCCTCCCCAGCAGGAAACCCTGGAGAAAAGGGCTGCTGCTGAAGTGCTAGCAGAGCGTGTGCAGCTGGGTTTTGGTGGGGGGTCGCAGGCACAGCGCCTGCCTCTGCAGGGGATGGATCCCTCTCGGCTGAAGACAGCCTAGTGCCAGCGTGTGCAAACCCAAGCTGCATCCTCGCTCTGCCAGCCTCCGCAGTTGGCGGGAGGTGATGGGATCTAGCAGGTAGCACAGGCAGGATGGCAGAGGAATGCCGCTAGCACTCCCCCCTTGTACTCTTTAAAAAAGTACTTTTATTCAATAGCAGGATGCATATTACGTTGTTTAGTTACTGCTTGTTCATAAACGTTTGTTTTCAGTGTTTTGAGCTGTGGATGGCATAAAGGTCAGGCCCATCTCTCGGCCTCTTACCATTCTCTTTTGCTCCTTTGTCCACTGATCTTTGAATTCTTTCCTCCATTTCTCAATTTCATTCTTCTTGGCTGACAGAGGCTGCAGAGGAATAATAGTTAGGACGGCAACAGTTCCTCATGAGGCAGGAAAAAGTATCTGACAGATGAGGGCATGACATTAGAAAGCAGTCCTTGCAAGATGCCTCTTTTTCCCTTACACTTGGTGTGCGTTTCATTCTCTTATCCCCTCCGCCCCCACAGACCAGGATAAATCACTTTGTTAGGTCTCTGTGATGCTCCCATCTAATCTTTCAGCAAATTTGTCTAATCCACGGAGAAATCCAGTACCTGGTAGAATTCCTTCTGTTGGAGCAACCCTGCAGTCTCAGCAGCTGAATTTCCAACCTTTATGTCATGTTCCAGGACCATTGTATATAGCGCCCGAAGAGGCATGTTGTACTGCAGAAACCAAAAAAGCAGATATAAAATGATGGATAAGCACTGCAGCTTTCCTAAATTAAAGAGCTTTTGGTAGCTATAACCAAGATCTATTACAGAAAGGTGAGAGTGTCTACACTGGTTAAATGAGGGGGCGTTATTTCAGACAACACAGACAGCAGGATGCTGGAAGCAGAAGGGTTTTTATGCTGGGCAGTATTGTGCTGACTTCATGCCTTGCCTTGCTGAATCCCTCTATCTAATTTCCCAAACAATCACTCTGTGTTATAAGCCCTTGGGAAAAAAAAAAGGAACTGTTCCAATACTGAGAGGTTTAGGAACGGTTTTGGAGGCATATTTGCTGTAGGATTTAAGCTGGACTGTACAAGCAGTTCACACGTGCAGACAGCCTCACGTTTGCTCCGCATAGGACTCCTGTCCTCCTCCTCCGAAGGGAACCCCGTTCAGTGAAGCAGGAACATCGCAAGGACCCATACCTGTTGGAAGATGGCATTTCGTCCCGATTCTGCTATCTTCACCATCCCTTTGGCAAACTCTGTCTCTGTAAAAAGGCAGAGTGGATTAGACACCAGATTCACGGTTGTAGAGGTGCGTTTGTCAAAGCCAGAGGTCATTCCAGTCAGTTAGGATCGTTCAGGGAAGAAGAAATTCTGACTCCATGTCTTTGTCTTCAGGCAAAAGCAACTAAAAGGGGTGGTGTTTGGCCAGTTTCTCACTGCTGTACTTTTGCTTGCAACTGTGTGTTCTTGGCTGTGATTTAAAAAAAACCAGCTATCGAAAAGCGTTCGGACTCCCAGCTGGTTCTGTGCACAGACTCACCGTAACTCAGACGTTTTTCAATCCAGCTGAGAAGCTCTTTGACATATTTACACCACATTTTGGCATATTCGAGGGCTGCGTCGATGCCACCTTCACATTTTATCAGCATTTCGTCTGCCTCCTGAACTGCAACAGAATAAATCCAGGTTCAGAACAGCTCTGGCTGATGGGCAGAGGCTCCCCGAAGAGTGGCAAAACTGGAGTCGCAAGAGTTGGTGCTGCGAAATACTCGGATAACAGCCATAAAAAAGGTCTTTCACTGAACAACGTCATTATGATCTACTTCATGGCAACCCCATGCAGTCCTGCCCATGGAACCACGCAAGTTCCAGGTAATTTAGACATGTATATTCCTCTGCCCTCCACTTATAATTAAATATTTTTATTTAATCTGTTTTGAAATCCAAAAGTGAAGGACCTAATGGGTTACTGGGGAGTTGCAGGAAGTATTCTTGTTCCTTGGTGCAACCTAATACAGATTCATCACACTGCAGTGAGCAAATCTAAACACATTTCAAGCTGAAATCTGTGAGAAAGCAGCTTAGAAATTTTTTTTTTTTTGCTTCATAGGGACTTTATATGAAGAAAAAAACAATTTAATGTTGCATTTTATGATGCCAGCGACAAGTACAGAGCTGGCGAGAACCCTCCCAGCGGGTCACAAAGTGCTTCAGAGTGTCCCAAGTTTCACTGCGTTGATCTTTGCTGTGCTTAAAACCAGCAGACCTTTGGGAATTGATGTCTCAGCATTTAGAAATCAAGACCTCGTGAGAAGCTCCTTAACGAGATGTTAATGGACAAACAGGGGAAGATCTGCGTGCCGGAGGAAGGAGCGGGACTACTGAGCTCAAACAGGCATCCGCATCCTTGCTGGGCATCAGCCCGAGCTCGGCCTGAGACTGATGCCAGCAGGGACACCGGCATTATTCACCCGTGTCATTAGGAGGCTGCCAGGACCGTTGCCAGGTGATTGACTAAGTGTTGTCATGTCACCTCTTTGATTTTTTTTCTAATTAGCAATGTTACCTGTTATGTCTGCCTGCATTTGCCTCTCTGAACTGGTTTTGCTCTTGCAGAAACTTTCACTCACCTGTGGGAAAAGAAGAAGAAAAAAAAAAAAGAGGAAAATGGTGAAAGAAAAATGAGTATTCAGAAATGTGGAGGATTTTTCAAAAAGGCCAGCTGGAGTGCCGATTTTGCTTAGCTAAGCAACCCAGGGCAGTTAAAATAGTAGCCTGAGATTTGGCAGAGGGAAGGTAGCGTGGCATGAAAGTCTACCACAGGCAGAAACACGGAGCAAACGCACAATTAGGGCAGAGAGATCAAGGCTGAAAAAGGCTGCAAGACTGAATGCTGGCAGCTCTTACTTTACTATAAATCACAAAATATTTGATTTTTATTTTTAAGCTTAGCTCATGGGATAATATGATTACATGAGAACAGTTGCCGTCAGAGAAAAATTAAGTTCTTGGCCCCTCTGTTTCTACAGAAAAGCATGAAATGAGGCTGATTATCCCCAAAAGTCCCGTACTGCCCAAAGCAAGCAAAAAACCATTAAGTTCTATTTTGAAGGTCTTCTGTTTCTTAAGGCCAAAATTGTAGAGATTTTTGATGCATGACTCTCAAATGTATTTTGGGTTTGCTGTCTTGTCTGATCTTTTTCTTAGCACGCAGAACTTAAACCAGCAATTTCCACATCTTGTTTTTCAGAAAAATACAAATCCAAACAGTAAATGCCTGAACGTTTCCACTAAATGTTGTCTGCTCTGTTGCCACCTCCATCACTGTTATAACCAAGCGTTGTACAGTTCTTTTCTGTCTATTGAAGTAAGAGCTGTAACTATTTTTTTTTCCAGATGATCACCCAAAAAACCAATTTTAATAACATAGAATTTAATAATGTAGAATCAGACACTTTAGCAATGGACATCGATAATTTCTTTAATAAATTCTTTGCCTACCGGAGCGACCTCTGTTTCTGTGGTCAGGTCTGTGTCGTCAGTGCTGTCAGCATCGCCAATGAACATATCGACCGTCCTGTATAATGAGAAAAAAAAAATGCAATGAATTAAATCGAGGTTCCAAAGACGCAGAAAACTAGTTCAGCCCCGTTTCTTTACATACGCATTTCCAATTGAGATTTCTATGGCATCCAGGCTCCGGAATATCTCACTGTACCGCTTCCTATTTTCAGGTGTCTTCTCTTGATTGTCGAGACCTGGAGTTGGAGGAGAAATCATTTCACTGAAACGCCTGACCCAAAGCTCCCTGAGGCCAGCAGGATGGTTTCTAGAGGTGCAGGGGAGCGTGGCTGAGCCCTGCTATCCTGCACAGATTCACAGGGAAGCGACAAACTGCGATGGCCTGGCAAAGCACAGCAAGGTGAGGCTGAGGGTGAGATGGGATTCAAAAGAAGACTTTGGGAACGGTAAATTCATTGAGGTTCTTGGGCAGAACCCCTCGAAAACGAGTCTGCGGATGTCCAGGGGAGACATCTAAGCTGATTTTAGGGCTTGCAATCAGACCCGAGATCAGCCACGAAAATTGCGCAGAAACCTTTATGGTAGCCACTCTGAGCTGAAGTCACACCGCTGTCCTTAGTTCCGTGCAGGCAATGCGCTGGCAGACCTGATGGAGGGGCTCACAGGATGCAGCGGCATGCCCTGCACCTCGATCAAACCCCCGCGCATGCCGTACAACCTGTGTCGGCAAAACCGTGTGCACAGAAAACAGCAGGCATTGCTGCAGTCCAGTGGTGCGCGGGCTGGGCTGTGTTGCAGAAGTTGCCCGTTCCTTGCACATCGTGTGTGTGTGTGTGTCGCAACGTTTTATGTGCAGGGACCGTTTCTCAATATTATACGTGCTTATTGATGGTGATAATCTACATTACGAAATCCTGCATCTCACTGAGTCCCCAGCGGGTACGAATTATTGGGCATGCAAAATATAAAATAGGCTTGTCCCCGCTTGAGGGGCAACGCACTCCTGCCACGCGTGTCTGTAAGGTCTAAGCATGTTCTGCCCGCGGTTGCACGTGTAGCAGGGTGGAGGCGAGCACACGCATTCTACATGGGGTTATTGATGCCGTTAATCTCACTTTCCACTCTGTCATGTGTTTGTCACTGAGGGCTGAAACTAAAATTGACTCAGGCTGAAAGTTGCTGCAAAAAAAAAAAAAAAAGGGAAAAACGTTTTAAAATATGAAACTGGGCACAACTGGTAGAAACAAAAGAAAAGTTCACTCTTCTTTGTCCTTTTGACATTCCAGGAAACAGGATGTGGTTGACCTAAATCTAGAGTTGCTTCACTGATAGTTGAGTTTTTGACAGCGAGCAAGTACTTGTAAATGTTGCTCAAATGATGCTTGGTAGAAAAGTCAGTTTGTGTCTCATTTAGTTATAGCTACTCCTGGGCCTTCTCTCAGTCCCGAAAAAGACAGATTTTTCAAGTCAAGTTTTGATGAGGAGTTGGCCTGCCATTAAGCCTACAAACAGCATCGCACCGTTGCTGACCCCAGACGTGCAGAGCCGTCTTGCCTCTGGGAGAGGCCGATGGCTCCGGGAAGCTCCCAGCACACAGGGGAAGACCCAGCTACTGGGCACCTGCCGGGGAAGCGGAACGATCCTGGTCATCTTCCACCCCTCCAGCCAAAATGGTGCGGAAGAGCACAAGACTGGCTTGTCTGTCCTGGTCATAAGGGAGACTGTGAGCGTGTACGTATGCAGGTGGGGTTTTTTAACTATATAAAGATGCCAGACAATGCAGAGAAACCATTTGAACGTACAATTAAGAGAAAGACAAGGAAGTATCAGGGATTTTTTTCCACAAATCTCCTTGTTTGGTGTCAAACCAAAGTGGTCTCTGACAATCATATAGTTACAGTGTCTAAGCCATGAACATCAACCAATCTAACCCTATCATCAGCTTAAAAATAGAAATAACTGTGAAGAAGGCTGGGTGGGACACTGAAGCCACACTTCCACTCACAGTCAGCGCTGAGCAGCATGGGGCAGATGCTGTGTTTCCTTTTGCATCAAGAAATGAGCTGGGAACGCTCCTAGCTTACTTGCCTTTGCTGAGCAGATAATTAATATTTATGCTGGCCTTGTTCTTTAAAAGTTTTCTGAACGTTTTACTCCAAAGTGGAATGAGACGCTGAAAATGTGTGAAGACACGCTTGGTTTTTTACCAGAAACCACTGAGGTCTGAAGGGAGCGCAAGGAACCGCTCAGACTGGCCTGCCGTGCTTGGACGACCTGGGGAAGGGGTTTAAAAGCACCGATGCTGCTAACAGAGAACTGCAAACTGTACCCAGCGCCTGGCCTGCTTCTCGTGAGAAATCAACATTTCGCACTCAGTGAGTGACCTGAGACAGTTCACAGGCAGTTTACCAAACATCTCGTTCTGGTTTTTCTGGAAGAGACACAAATTGTTCGCAATCCAAGGCTTAACAAATCCAAGGCATACTAATTTAATTTGAATCCTAACTACTCTTGTTACTTTGAGCAGACGGACATCTTTAATTTCTCTTGTTTACCACTAGCAGAGGATTGTACAACAGGAAGAAGTGACTCAACTTGAGCAGCGCTGGTGATGGGTGAAATGAAACATTCTGCTTTTGAAAGCAGCTATTGTGAGGCGCTGAAAGACAAGCAAGAACCTCAGGTTCTCACAAATCTTTTGCTTCATCTCAATAAGATAATATTATATGTAATACTATAAAAGTAGGAAGGTGGAAAAATGGGACATAAAAAGTTTCCCTAGCCTTGCTGTAGCTGATGTTATTAGCTGCATTCTCACAAGTTTAGACGTGCGCTTCCCTGTACGCGGCCCCTTTGTCATTCAGGAGCAGCACCAGTTTGTCCCATCTGTTTGAAATCTTTCGAGTGGCTTTTTGGCACGTGCAGGTCTGGGCCGAATGATTCATGGGCCTCGTACAGAGCTCATCAAGGAAACGAATTGCCTCGAATGTACTGCTCTTCGTTGTCACAGCTGCCATCAGTCAGCCATCTGTTGGACACCTTCAAGATGTCCCTTCCTGCTGCGCTCCTGATTGCCCACTTGCTAAATGTGGAAACATCTGTATACGTTTTCCTGTACTAGAAGAAAAATGGAGCCCCTGCACCTGGCAGGTTTGCAGAGGCCCCCACAAATATCAGCAAATGAATTCATCTTTCAAATCCTGCTCAAAGCCCTTTGCTTTGACCAGTGAGGATTAGGTAGCAGAGCATCCGCTGTGGCGCTGGGATATCGGACCACAGGCCTGGAAGAGACTCCGGCTCAGTCCTTTGTCTGTTCGCTATAACTCTGCAGCCTTATTTACAAATGGATGCTTCAATTTAAAGCCAGTTATCTTACTGGACAACCCGATGACAACTGGAAGGCTGATCTAGAAACTCACTCTTCTGGAGATTAAAAACCATCTATGTTTCTTGAAGGACAGCGTATCCTTATTCTTCTTATCTTAGACAATTCCAGCAGAAACCTCTTCCAGCGTCAGCACTAGACCTGCATCCTAACGGAGAGCATCCCTGCATGGCCAGCTCTCGCGCTGGAGCGAGCCAGCTGTCGTGCGAAGGTCTGCCCCATCCTGGGACGGACAAGACTGTCATCTCATCTGCATCATCTGCCTTCTGGAAAGCTCACCCCTCTTCTCTGCCTTTTGCCACCGTTACGGGGAGAGCAGGCTCTCACAGGGGTAGGCGTGCAGAGCGTTGAGGATATTTTTAGCAGGAGAAACTCTTGTTCTGCTGTTCAGCAGAAGCATCGCTTCCCTTTCAGTAGCAGATACCATGAAATGAGGTAAATGTCTAAAACCCTAATTCAGCGTGGCACCATTGCCAAACCTCGGTATCACAAGCCTGTTCCCGGTAGCGCCTTCCTCTTCTCTGCGCTCAGTCTTGCACTTTGCAACACAACATCTGAATTTTTCCACTGGGGCAAATCTCCTGTTTCTGCATAAGATGTCTCACACTTCTTAGGAGCATCTGTGTAAAATCCCCTGCTTGCTAACCCACAACGCGGTTCGAACCAAATTAGGCCAAATAAGTCTGAAAACTCTCAAATTGTCGTCCGCCGCTCCTGCGTGAAATCCTCCCTCCTTAACCAAGATATCCCTCAGTGAGACTCTGGTTACGGCTGGCAGCAAAGGACGCTGCTCCGGCTGCCCAGATCAGCATCTCTGTCTATCTGAGGAATAACAGTTGTGGAACAAAATAATCCAAGTTCCTTGACAACGGTTTTGCAAAACCAAGACCACTTCCCATCTGTCACTCTGATTTCTCATCTTCTCTTCCTACTTCAGTGGAACAAAGGCCCTGGCAAAAACTGAATTTACAAATCGGCTAATTTTTGAGGAGGTTGGAACCGCTGCCAAACAGTGCGATCGCCCACAACTGACAGGAAATACTAGCAAGGTCAGAAGTCTTAAATAGCACTATGTATTAACAAGGGGATTAATGAAACGTGTCGGGGGTGAGGGGAAGGAGAATTTCCACTTAATACATCAATTCATTGAAAAAGAAGGTGTGCACGCTGCAGATCTTTCTGAGATGTCTGACAGCAGAAACTTGAGCGCAGGTGCATTAGTTTGCAAAATAAAAACGAGGCGACTGCCAGCTTTAGAGGAAAACATTAGTAAAACAGACTTGTCTTGATATCCGGCAGCCCCCTGCAGTTCTTAGTTAATGAACCTTGCTTTTTAAGTAAGAAAAGTACAACTATATTAAACTTCTGCCTGCTTGTTTCTTCAACGTTAAGAATAAGGAAAAGTTAGCAATGGTAAGAAGAATTTAGACTGGCGGTGAAGCACAGCAGAAGCTTCCAGTACTGGAAAGCAGTAAAAGGACCTCCCAATTAGCAACAGCAGGATGAATCTAGGACACTTATTGGCTAAAAAATAAGACTGAACAAAATCATTTATACCAGTCCTCTTGGTTTTGCAAAAGAGCTGTCAAATAAACCTCCTTAACAGCTGAGATTTTGTTGATAAAAGGCACTCTGTGGATACGGCACTCCTGGATTTCTCGAGGGCATTTGACTTTTACAGTCATGTCACGTTCTGGATGGTATTCTTGGTCGTGTGTTAAAAACTGTTTCACTGACAAACCTGAAAAAATACATCTTTAATCGATGTATGAGGTTGTTTCTAGAGGGATCTCAGAAACAGATTCCTGCTTTTTGGTGGGTTTATTAAATGATCAGACTGGTATCGTCATCCCCTGGTAAAGTGCTTGATGAGACCAAGATTGTAGGCCAAGAAGTAAGGCAGCTATTTATTGCAGAGTCTTTAAATGGCCTCAGAAATGGTTATGCTTCCACTGCAGCATATAGCTGAATGTCCGCAAATTAGGTGCAGATGCTATATCGCCAGGCTGGAAGTCTCTGCCCTGAAAAGCGGAGATGGACACAACGGGTAGTTGCCCAACACAAGCTTCACATGCAATGCTGCGGAAAGAGGACCTCTGCAAGCGCTGGGTACGTACAAAAGGGGAACATCGAGCAGAAATAGGCTCTGCTTGTGCCTCTGTGTGCAACGCTGGATGATGAGCACGTTAGATGTTAGTGTCGGTTCTGACAAGGGGTTGTGCAGACATTGCTGAAGATGCAAAAACGCTCTGGAGGGCAAGGGTGGGCAGAAAACTAGTCTCACAATACAGTTTCTAAACAAGCTCAGCTTATTCACTTTATCAAAGACACTGAGGCATCCTTTAACTATCCCCATGCATGATCATGAGCTATAGAAATTCTGCTCGTGGTTTTTCGGTTTTCATGACAAAGACATGACAAGATCCAGCTGCTGCAAGGCAAGCTGAAATAAAGTTTTCTAGCTACAAGGATAATGATGCATTTCAATGTGACAACAGGGAAAGGACTAATGTTTGCTGTGTTTTCTTGATTATAGCGCCAGTGAGGTTTTGGTTTTTTTTTTTCATCTCTCTCTGAAGCAGCAGGGACTGGCCCCTGTTGAACATGGGGCTCTGGCAGGAGGGATTTGTGCTCTCAGGTGGTACAGAGACCTCTTAGATGCTCGATCGGTAAGTGTTACTCCGATTCAGACTGATTATGTTCCTACTACAGGTTGTCACCTTTGAGAACAAAGACTTATAGCAAATTTTTTTGGGGGGACTTGAGCTGATGATGTGCAAGTACCCGTGTTATGTACTTCCGATCTCTTAAGAGAAAACGCTGCACCTTCTGCCTCCTGAAAACGGGGTTTGCATCCTTTCCTCTTACTAAGTCAATGTCCAGTACAAATGCATCAAATAACTTCATCTGTCAGAGAAAGACTTAGAGAACTGAACAGTCGGGATTTTCATGGAAACCCCCGTTAGAGGAACTTACAGCTGTTTTTTAGCACCCGTATTTCCTAGGTGGCTCACAGGCTGATCTGCGTCATGTGTCATATCATGCCCCAAAAGCTTACATTACAAACAGCATAAAAGGTTGTTTCAAATGCTATCACATACCACTTGGTTCTGGGTCTCCCATGGCTGAATCTTCAGTGTTTTGGTCTGAAAGCAGCAGAATCCCAAAATACCCAGCTTTGAATCACAGCTGAATTAAGTAAAACACAAATTCTTGGTCAGATCAGACGTGAAGAAATTATCCAAAGGCCCATGATAGCTGCAGGTGAAGACGACGTGCCCGAAATAACTGGCAGAAGCGCCCGTCGGTGAGTGCGGCTGCTGTAGCCAAATCTGCTTCCTGCAGACACTTCCGTGTAAGGGAACAGCGTGCTGCAGCGTACATTTATTTGATCATGCAATTTGCATAACTCAGATGTGTCTTGGTGAATAGCAAAGAAGGGACCGTTTCTGAGTCCCCCTGGCTTCAGTGCTTGCCGCTATCGCAGCAGCCCCAGTTTTTCTACCCAAGTAGCTTCCTAAGAAACACCCGTGCTTCCAAATATACTGAAAAAAAAACCACTGAGAAACTGCCGGTGGTGAGGGGAAAGGGCTGTTAGGTTAAAAGAGGGGACAGAAGAAGGGAAGGGTGGGCATCTCGGGCAGGGACGGGCCAGCAGCGGTCCTTGCCTGAGCTGCCGTTCCTCTGCTCTCTTCGCCAGTGTGTGGGTGTAACGGAGCCGTCTCGGAGGTCACAGCCCTTCTTGAGTTCTGCTCCACAAAACCGAAATCTAAACTTTTGAGGGTTTGTTTCTTAAATAAAAACAAGCTCTGATTTTGTAAGTTTTTGATAAGCTAGGGAAAAAGCTATTGCTTGCGTCAAGATGTTTTTCAGCCTGGGAGCATTCTCCAGACGGTGGACTGGGATGTAAGCCTTTAAATCCCACTGCCCCTCGTGCTGTACGACATGCTCCAGCTCACAAGCAATTGATTTACTGGCTGCAAGCATGTAGCTAGCGTTGCCATCTCTAAAATTGGTGAATTTTGCCTTCAGTTTAGGAATACTGGTGGTAATTTAATGATGAAACTGTGCTATGGGAAATAGAAAATATTTATTCAAAGATTATAGATCAAAGTGAGCAGAAGCTGAAGTGAACTTTTTTCTTCTGCAAATATTAGAGAAACTGACAGCAAAAATGTGACCGTCAACAAACAAACTTGTGCCTAGCAGTGAAGCTCTTGATTTTTCTTCACTAAATAATGAGTAATTTAAAAAACTGTGTTTTCTTATGCAACCTAAGAATATGCTTGTGGCCCTGGACTCCCAAAAAACACAGTTTCCCTTTCCTCGGCATCTGCTGGAGAGTCAAGTAGTGCCGCTAAATTTCTTCTGTGAAATTTCTCCCTGCGGTCGTGCCACACGCTTCATTGGCAGGCAAATCTACAGGCTCTTCTGTCCCGCTAACTACAGCCAGACACAAGTCAGAGTTAAGATTCAGCTGACCCTTCTATCATTAACACTTGTTTAATTATTAAAAAAAAAAAAACAAAACAATCCTAGAATCTCAGAGTTACTGCTTCAGTGCTGAATGTTTCAGGCTCAAGTGAAAGTGGCGCTGTGAACTCTGGCAGTTTTGGCTCAGACTCGGGAGGTAACGGTTGACTTTTAGAAGAGAGCAGGAGAACTGGGATGCATAACCACGGCAAAGTGCTGCTGGGATCGGCGGAGAGGTCAGCATGGTGAGTTTTTCCGATCAAATCTTCCCTAGCCTGTGTCTCAGTTTATGTTCAACTAGTATAATTGCAGGTATGTTTAGTATAATTACCATACCCTGTTTGCAAAGTGCTGTATTTACAGATAAGAGCTATAAAAAGTGTTTTTCTAGTGTAAAGGCATTTGTAGCCAAAAGGATTGCAACATAGTACAGCAGCACCCCTCCAATTAATTATATTTTTAAAAAAAGCTAATAAAAGCTAACACAAAGCAAGGGCTGTGGCTCCTTATTTACCAGAAACATAACTCGGGATCCCAATTCCCAGTCTCATCAGACTTTCCTAGACATTCTTGCTGAATGAGTATGTCCTTTTTTTGGTTGGGTTTTTCTTTTTTTTGGTAAAACCCTAAACTTTCTTTTGCAGATCAGAGGCTCACGAAAGGGAATTACAGGAATTCTTGAGAAATGGCCCATCTTCCACTTCCAAGATAACACAGAGCTGTATACAGCGTAATAACGAGGTCCTCTAGCGAGAGAAGCTGTAGCAACAGTCTCTCCATGTGCCGGTGCAGTCAGATCGGCACGGGTCATGGAGCAGAAAGCTGCTTCGGCTGCTCTGCCGACGCTGAGCTCCTCCACCACAGCCTGCAAACTCCTCCTGCATTTCTAACAGGTGAATTTTTTTTTTAATTACTATTTTAGAACAAGCACAATGGCAAGTTACTGCAGACAATACACAGGAGCAGCCCCCTATGAAGTCTCATTAAACTTCCCTTTACGTCATCGCTGCTCTTTTATAAGGCAAATATATTGTCACATCGGCAAGCCTTTTGAAGGCAGGGGAGGAAAGGAACCGGGAGTGAAAGCAGTGTGGTTAGTGCACTTTCCTTCCTTCCAGCTCCCCTCGGAGAGCCTCGTGCTGGTCCTGGCTCTGCTCTGGTGGGGACCATACACTGATGTGTTAAATATCGTGGTTAAACAACGACAACTGAATATTGGGATGGGACGTTCAGTGCTTCCTCTTGAAGCTCATCAGACCCCCAAAACAAAGGCCAGGAATCACCATGCCTGCCTTCTGAGGAGGCAGAGACTAGTTTTCAGGTGAGGATTTTCCACTAGATTTAAGTGTATCTGAGCTCCCAAGACAATAATGTGCAAAACGGGGATAGAAAGAGCATTAAGGGTTCATATTCAACCCATCCAACCAAGGGCAGCATGGCGTAAGACACTACCTGGCCTCCAAGGGCTGTGTAAACAAACTTTTGCAACCATTCTGTGGGTCAATCTAATTCTACCCCCCTGCCACGCACTGACAAGCAAGCACATGAGAACATTTTGCACAGGGTTATACAGGAATTCAGCGCTGAGAGAAGTCCCGACACTCGCCTCCTCGCTCCAACGGACATAACCGAGCCAAGAACAGCTCCCCGGAGCCTCACGTTCCCGTTCTTTGGTTTCACCATCCGAACGCAATGTGTCTTTATTAGTGGAAAACAGACAGATAGGTGCAGTTTGCCAGCACGATTGCCAAACTAAATAAAAGGCGCTCATGTCTGAGCCTTTATCTTGCTTTCATGCATTTTAAAAGCACCATCTTCCCTAACGATGGGATCTGGATACGAATAAGCCTTGATGATCACTGACTTCTGCTCAGCTTCAGTAGTGACGTCTGCTTTCCGTGCACATGGACACCCGTGTGTGTCTGCACTGAGCCCGGCTGAAAGCTTTCCGTCACCACTGAGCAGAGGACAATAACTACAGCGCTCGTTAGGTTCTCTAAGGTTATGGATTTACCATTGATATTGGCGATAAGTGTTGCTACTGCAGGCTGGATGGCATCCCCGGTCAAGGCAGGATATGTGCTCAGGAAGGAGGAGATGGCTTGCAGTAAGTCTGCCAGTTTGGCTTCAATAGAAGCTGAAATAACTTCTCCTAAAATTAAGAAGGGGAAAAATTATGACTTTTTTTTTTTTTTTTGCATGCATAAACTCTCATCCTCACCTCTCCCAGGATGAACTCGCTTCAGCACAGCGCTACAAGTACCCGGCTGTTCCTAAATACTCAAGTTTTGCGCAAACCAGAAAATAACGAATGCTGAACACCCCAGCGAGCAGAAAACCCACATGCAGCGATGGGATGGATGTGGAAATTGCCCAGCCCTTCGTCACCAGGGCCAGGACCCTCGCTGAGGCTCCACGCTGCCTTTTGTCCAGGTTCTACTCCACAAGCCCAAATGATGGACATCCCCGCTTCCTGCTGCAGGAGTGTTGCGTAGCTTTGTGTCTTTACATCCAGAGGCCAACCTCTGAGACAAAAACGCAGCTGGGCACTCGGAAAGATGCTCGGCGAAGGAGAGGGAGCCAGCCCAGGCAGGTCTGATTTCCACGTGCGGCCGGCATTGTTTGGGGGCTGTTAAAAGCAAACATCTTGCAAAGCTAAGAGCAGCACTGCCGTTAGGAGTTTGCTCGAGAAGCGTGGCCGACCCAACTTGTTCGGCGTGCCTGGGGTAAGGCAGTCACCGTGACCTAGAGCTACAGCTTGCAGCCGTGGGTGGGCAGACAAGATCACAGGGAACTCCGGATGCCTTGGTGGAGAGGGTGGCACTCCTCCAGGAGGTTTCTTGTTCCAGCAAGTAGTTGAAGGGATTTTGTTAATGCTGCCGTGCTGCACAGGGTTTCTAGAGCAGCACCGAGCCTGTGACAACCGTTTTCTTAATTCTCAGTTTAGGTCTATTTAATTGGGCTCCAGCCTGGAGAGCGTCCTGCAAGTAGCGAGGCTATCCTGGGAAGAAGGAGGAGAGAGGGGGAAAGTGCCAGCATGCCGGACCGGAAGGCAGGGCACTTCTGCTGGAGCACGTTTCCAGGCTGTGACGCATGCTTGGGCTCCCACCACCACCCAGAGCATCACCGGCTGAGCTGCTCTTCGGCTCATGACATTTGGACTCCTTCCCGGTGACGAATCCCGGTTTTCTCACAGGGGTCATCGCAGGTACCCTTTGTTCGAGCCAGTTTAACTCACTCGGGAGTTAATTGCAGGTGCTGTCAATAGCACTTGAAGTGTTTTTTGCATCGCTTTTGGAGGAAACCTGTGCACTTAGATGGTTAAGTGCTCTGAAATTTTATCTATTGATGCAATTCATTATAGGAAAAGACGTTTGCATGGTTAAATATCTGCGCTGAGAGAAGCCACCCTAAATTGTCTGAGAGCCATCTAAATTCATTGCTTTAAATAAATAATGCAGCAAGAATGAGACAGGATCACTTTTGCTGAACATAATCTGCTTGTTTTGTAAGCAAGTAAGTGGATTGAAAAATATTTACCTTTTCGGAAGAGCTCACGGAAGCTCTGAAACTTCCTGTCGATGTTCCTCAGATGTTTGGTGATGCGGAGCACCTCACCGGCCGTGAGGTCCACGCAGCCGGCGCGATCACCAGCGGCAGGGCTCTGGATCGAAGCCCAGGCAGCAGCCAGGCATCCGGCATCGGGCTCGTGGCCGGGTGGAAGGCATCTGCCTGGCGATCCGCCTGCGATCCGAGCACGACCGGCGCTGTCCCAGGCTCCCGGCCCGTTCATGGCGAAGCGGAGCACCCGCTGCAGAGCTTTCCCCGAGTCCGGTGGGCGAGCCTTTTTCTCAGGCTATGTTTTTGGGTGCACACATCCAAGCTCCCGCGGGCCGTGAGCACGGCTCCCCCTCATTGAAAGGAGGAGAAGCAGCATTCTGCAAAAGCAACTGGAGACGCAAGACAAAGCACTCAGGAAAAAAAGAAAAAAAGGAGGGTATGGGATGGATTCTCATGGTCTCAGCATTTATTCATTTTCTAATTCAGTAGAGTTGCAACCAGTGTTTTCTGCGAAATGACCGAAGCAAGTTTTAATTATCAAGTTTCTTCACACCCTTTCCAGCAAATGGAAACCCAAGTTTAGGAAACTTTTTCTTAGCAAGGCTTGGATATCAAAACCAAGCCCCGAATATCCATGTGCAACAGTGCTGCATTTCCATATCAGTCTCTCTTATTTACCATAACATTATCTGCAAGTAAAAATGTTGGTTTAGGCGAGCGGTAGAGAATGTCTTCCATCTCTTTCATTGTCCTTCCTCGGCTAAAACATAGACGAGGAAAAAGCCATCACCTCCCGTGAGAAATCTCTCGGTTTATCCGAAGTACGGCGGCATCTTGGTATTTGCTGGTGAAACCAGAAAATCGAGCCGGTGCCGGTGTCCCGGTGCAGTTGGGCTCCCGAATCTCCGCTGGGCTGCCCCGTGCCTCTGCTGCGGGAAGCGACGCTACGTGCAGTCTGCGTGGGATGAGTCTGCAACCTCAGACAGGTGTCAGGCTGTGTGGATTTTCCACATTCCTCTTGGGAGTTGTGAAATTACTCACTTCCCAGGCTATCTAGAGGATCAGACCCATCCTCCTACCCGGCTTTCATTAACTCTGTGCTGTCTGAAACTTGTGAATCCTCTTTGTGATTCCACGTGCATCAGGATATTTTATTTTTACAGAACAGCAAGGCCCTTCGTAAGGAGCTTGTGTGATGTAGGGAAAAGGTCAAGCAAGAATTATGCAACTGTAAGGTAGCATGTTTGAAAAAGTAAATATATCAGAAACTGATTATTTGCACTAATGGGGGCTTAGATACTGCCCTAAGCATGCAACTGCCCTTTGTTCTGTCCCCTATAAATATAAATAAGAAGCCCCATGCATGAAAGCAGAGCTAAACATCTTAACAGCGCCGTGCGATGCGTCCGTCGGGAGGATTTCCATCTCTGATGGAACCTGAGATGGAGAAATAAAGTTTGTGTTTGTTTGTGGGATTTTTCTGCTCCTCACAGCCAGCGTGAAGTGCAATACTGCGTTCGCTCCCTAGGTAGGGCGTCTGCCGCCGCTGCCTCCCCTCGTTCTCCCATCTGCAGTGATCCTGCCTACCGTGCAGCTTGTCGATTTTGTCTTCTGGGCTTCCCACGTATTGTGAAGCTTTATTATGAGAGTGGCTCCATCTCACGCTTTTGTCTAGAGCACGCTCATAAGCACTATGGCTTCTTTTACTGGGGAAAAAAATAACCAGAAAGTCAAGAAGAGGAACTAAAGCACTTGATTCTCTTTATGGTGGTGATGATGTTGGCGCAGCAGCACTTTCCTGTGCTGGCAGATTCACTTTTCACTATTGCTCAGTGTCCCTTCCTCGGCCTGTTGTTCTTCTGCACAACAACCAAGAAAAGGGCAACTTTCGGTTTTGAACTGAGGAAAACACGATGGTTAAACAAAACGGGTAGGGCTGGTAGAAGTGCACATTTAATACTATTGAACTTTACATAAATTCAGGTGGAGAGTGTCCTTTTATTGACATCAAAGTTCCGTGGGGAGGAGAAGCAGCGCCTGACCGCCAGTTAATAACAGGTGAAAATGCTGCCCTTTGCCTCCCTCCCATTGCTCCAGCTTCCTAATTTGTGATTTATAACTTCTTTTTTAAATACAGGCGTACTGACTGCTGGACGTTGCCCGAGGTAAATGGAATATTGTTTCCTTAGTGACCATCGGCCAGCGCAGCTTCACTCCTCCAGCAGGTATGTCACCTGAAAGCGCTTTCGGGTTTTATTTGTGCCTTTTCACGCAGCGTCCGTGCGCCATAGAGCATCCTGACGGAAGCGCCCTTCTTGTTGTGCCTAACCAGGGTCCCTCCCAACCATTTATTTTATAGGACTTCTCCTCCTTCCCTCGGCTACCTGTCAGACTTGCTGGGTGAAGAGAGGGAGGATTAAGTGAGAAAACAAGTTGAACAGGCTGGCCTTGCACGGCCTCTCTGTCTGTCTTCAGCATGTGCTTTCCTTCCCAGATCCTTCATGGATCCAGCAAAGCTTTTGTAGATCCTCTGCTCACCTCCCCAGTGACGTAGTGGAGAACAGGGGATCAGAAACGAGCAAATTAGTGGCCCTTTTCCCCCTTCTCCTGCTTTTCAGACCCCTTGATTACGGAAAGCGGGGAATGCGCGCAGCAGGATTCCCTGCAGGCTCCGTAAACGAGATTTTTGGCTACAGAGCGTGCTCCCTCTCGGCCGTTCAGAGAGTCGGCTGCGTACAAATCTGTCGAACTTGAAAGGACGAAGCAGAGTGATGTTTGCTAAGGATGTGCGCTGCCCTGGCAGGTTTCCCATCCACTGCCTGCTGCGGTAGGTTAGGACAGGCAGATCTTCCAGCTGGGATGGGACTTGGCTTCCCGGCGGATTGCTGCCGTCTGCAGCGCTGGGCGCTCTGCAGCAGCAGATGGCAACCGCGATTAGCAGATGAAAAACCGAGGCGGCTAACGCTTGGAGAGGCAGGTCACCGGGGCAGCTGCTGCATGTTGTAATTCCGGTCATGGAGCAACCTGCTCCTCGGCAGGATTTGTCTGAAACGTAAATTTTCAGCAGCGTAACGTGAGCAGCAACATGGGAGATTTCTCAGGACTTGCTCACTTAGCACGTGGGTGCCTGTCTCCTTAAAAAAAAAACACGCTACGTGGGCTTATCTGTGGGATTCTGTTCCCGTTTGCCACAGCTTTTCCGTACCTTCATAGCAGCGCTTGGGCATGCTGTGGGTTTTTTTTTTAATGCAATTCCCATTAAAACTGTTTAGTGAGTCATTCACGGAATGCCGGTCTCCTAGCAGTTAATTTTCTTCTAACCTTTTTGATAAATAAACGACAAAGATGTCCCGGTGAGATTTTTACTACGCTAGGTCCTAGGGTGATAAAAAGGAAATGTAATTCGGTCAAGGTCGGGATATCCTTGTTACGCTAACCAGTTTTCCAGGTATGAGCAGCCGTGCATGGGAGTAGAGCACGTTTGCCTTAAAACAATTCACCTTTTGGAAAACTAATGTGATTTTTAGCGGATTTCTACAACACAGATAGATGTTGCTGTTCCGGAGACGTCGGATAGGGACAGCGACCTGAGGGACATCCCCGGCCAAGTCAGCTGGCGCAGCCGCAACCTCCTGGGCCCCTAAGACGACTCCTCACCTTCCTCTTTCTTTTCCATGTTCTTCACCTCCATCTTCTTCTTGTCCAGCTTGTACTTGAGGCGACGGATGGGATCGGTGATGCTTCTCCTGGTCCAGTCGTCAAAATCCTCTGCCAAGAGAAAATTTCGGTCTACCAGCTCGGCAGCCTCCTGCCAGTTTCGGAAGCAAGCAGGGCCCACGCGCCGGATCTCTTCCACGGCGTTCCCAACGATTACCTCCCCGTTCGGCTTCAGCACCACCACCGCGGGCACCTCGGACACGGCAAACCGCAGCTCCAGCTCCCTGCAAGGCAAAGGGGGAAGAAACCTCAAATCGGGAAGGGTGTAAGGGTCCTCGCCACTCATCGTCCTCGCCGCTCCTCATCCTCACCATCCGGTAGGATTCCGGCGGCTGTCCCGGTGCAGACGTAGTTACTCGGAGCCTATTTGCTGAACATAACCTGCTCGTTTGTCCGTTGCTGGTGATTAGAGCCTGATGCGGATCTCTGTGGGGCCGGTGAAAGGGGAAGGGGATTTGGGCGTCAGCTCCCGAGGCTATGGGAGATGCGGGACGGCTGCTGGGACCTGTTTTACACGGTTAAACGGCAGCAGGACGCTTAAACTTTTAACGTCCTCCAGTTATGCCCTCGAAAGGAGCTGGGAATAATTCTCGGTTATTAATTGCAGCTCGTTGTGCCGCTAATGAGGTTACGGTAAATGTGTGAGTGCTTCCAATCTGGCTGGCTGCATCCATCTTTCACGCTACGTGTTCTGCCTGGAGGGCCGGCTGATGCGTCTTTAAGAGTTATAAATAGTGCGTTATAAAATGGGAATACAAATATATCAGCAAAAAGCGAGATGGAAGGAAGAGGAAATATTTTTGCTTTATAAATAGGTGCAGCCAAAGAGGTTTACCGTTTTTTCCATTAATGCACCACGCTGACCGCTCCCGTGGGGACCGAATATGAGGGAAAACATCTGGAAAAAGAGTCTAAATATCTGGAAATACAGCCAGGGGCTGCTCGGAGGGGCCCTTTGCCGCGCGCCGGGGTCTTCCTCGCTACTTCACCGGGGGTGTACCTTTTGAAGGCGTCCCCGAAGGGTACGGCCAGCCAACGTTTCGGCATGGTCCTCAGGAAAGCGCTCTGCTGCTCCTCCGTCTCGTCCCGGGACACGTACACCAGGACCAGCTGCGAAGCTCGTTCCACGTAAAACTCGTCGGTCAGCCGAAGGAAGAAATCCTTGAGGAGCGGGGAGAACTGTCGGCACCGCCGGCACTGCCCGGATCCGAAGTAGAGCAGCAGCACCTTGTTCTCCAGTGCCTGGCCCAGCTCCCGCTCCGTCTCCACTTCGTCCCGCTCCCGGTTGGCCGTCAGGATCTTCCCGGTGAAGAGGGCGGCCATGGGTGGACGAGGCCGACCGATCCGGCGGGATAGACGGACCCCCGTGGTTCACGGTGAGTGCTGGGCGGTGGGAAGGGGTGCGGAGCCCCCCCGGATCCCCCCCAGCTCCCCGGCCCCGCCGCTGATCCCGGCTATTAATGATCCCGGATTCTCCAGAGCAGCCGGTAATCGGCTTAAACGGAGAGGTCAGCGCCTGGGAGGTGGTGCCGGTCCCGGGTGCGCGGGGGCCGTGGGGTCCCGGGCGGTGCCAGTCGCGGGGCCGTGGGGTCTCGAGTGTGCGGGATCTGTGCAGTGCCGGTCCCGGGCCGTGGGAAACCGGGCGTGCGTGTCCCGGGCAGTGCCAGTCCGGGCCGGGGGACCCCGGGTGTGCGCGTTCTGGGCCGTGGGAACCTGGACACTGCCGGTCCCGGGCGTGCGTGTCCCGGGCCTTGGAAACGTGGGCAGTGCCGGTCGCGAGTGTGCGGATCCCGGGCGTGCGGGTTCCACGCGGTGCCGGTACGGACACGAACGATGGTTTCCCAAACCGCCCGTTAAGCCCCGGGCGGGCAGAGACCCCCCCGACCTCCCCCGGTTCTATCAGTCCCGGGGCAGGACCGTCCCTCCCGCGCAGCGCCCGGTCGGGGCGGCACCGGTACCGGCACCGGGCGGGGCGCGGCGACGTAGTGACGCCTCGCGGGCGTTTCCTACACCGCTCCGCCTCGCCCAATCCGAGGTCGGCAGCCGCGCCCTCGGCCAATAGGATCTCGCGTTTCCCACCGTCCCGCCTCTCGGGGGGTGGTCATGTCCGTGTCCGGGGCGGGGCTGAACCTGAGGCGGCGGCGGCGGCTGAGGCGGGAGCGGGTGCGGGAGCTGCCGGCGCCGCTCAGGTAACGGGGCCGGGGCGGGGGGAGGCCCGGCGGCGGGGGGAGGCCCGGCCCGGCCCCCGGAGCCCTGACCCCTGCCCCTTCCCTCCGTAGCATGCACCCGGCGGGGGTCTGCGCCGCCTCCCTGGGCTCCCTGGGGCTGCTGCGGTTCCTCGGCGCTCCCTGGTCCTGGAGCCTGGCCGCGACGCTGGGCGTCTGCCTGGGCAGCGGGGGATGGCGGCTGCTGCGGCTGGTCTTCAGGACGGCTCCGCGGGACCTCTTGTAAGTGCTGCCCCCGGGGCCCCTCCAGCCGCCCCTCGCAGGTGGCTCACAGCCCCACGCGTGAAGGGGTGAGGGCCGGTGGCAAGCTGGGTTCGTTGCCTTTAAGCCTGAGCCACGTCGGGTTTTAACTGCAGGCAGCGCTTGTTGCCCTGCTTGCGCGCAGACGGCGGTTGGAAAGGCTCAGCCTCAAAGGGAGCGAGCAAACGGATGCGGGATGCTCGTGGGATGCACGCCACGGTTCGCCCATGGAAGGAGTCACGGGGCGATGCCTGCCGTTACACCCCCTGAGCTTAGAGAGAGGGTAGATCCATCTTAAAATGCATGGTCCGAACTAGGGGCTTGCGGCGTAAAGAGCGGTAAGTCTCCAGCAGCTTCCCCATCTCCTGGGAGTCCGTCGCCGCCGTTGCATTTAGTTCCGCAGTTTTTAGGCCTCCGTGAGGATGTGCCTTTATTCCAAAGGATTTAGGCTCCTGCGATTGCCAGCTTCGCTGTGGCTGTCACTGTACTTTGAAGAGCTGTTTCCTCCCGATTGCCCGGCAAGCTGGGAATAATGGCAGAAAATAAACTGGGCAGAATAAAGCCCTTTAAGTGTCTGGAAAGTGCAGCTCAGCAGTGAAAAGGCTTCTCTGTTCTGTATTTGGCACAGTGCGGTGTAAGGTCACCGTGAAAGCCCAGCTCGGCCTGACCATTGCCAACAACTTGTTTCTGAGACGCACCCTTCCCCCTTCTGCGAGGCTTTGCTGAGCGAGGCTCCTGCTCTTGACAGTAGTGAGAGTTGCGGGGGTTTTTAAGTGCTAATATTAAATGACCTTTCAAATTTCTGGGGATTCTTCCAAACCCTTGTTGCGCAACAATTTCCTATTTTAATGGTGAAAAAATACTGCCTCCATCTTCCTAGCTCCGGGAAGGAAACAGGATCCGTTACGCTTATCCAGACCTGCTGTCCTCGTTTTGGTGGCGGTGTTGTGGTAGTGTACTTTAATAAACTTATCTTCATATCAAGTTATAACTGACAGCCAAAGCAAGAGAGCCAACGCGCCCCTAAAGATAGTTTCCTCCAGGACAACGTAAGTGAGACAGTTGAAGTTCAGACAACAACTTTCGCTGCCATCCAGCTTGAACTGTGTCGAGGTTTCACTTGCAGCTGCTGCCTTGGAGACTCAAAATAATTATGTAAATTACGCAAGACACAAAAAAAAGCCCCGTTAGAGCAGTCTGGTTTGTTCTTTTATTGAGCAGTTGCTCTTTGTGGTATCGAATATCCACAGAGGTAGCAGTTCTTTTCTTGATAAGGCACCACCGTCTTTAAAGGAGCTTGCCATCCAAGAATTATTATTATTATTGTTATTATTTATTAATTATTATTAAAATCTATGGCTTCTGTCTGGTGGTATTTAGATAGCCTCGCTTCCTATCATCCCGGGACTGCGGCAGAGACTGACTCACAGGAAAACGCGCCTGCGAGCAACACGCCGGCAGTCCTCTCGTCTTGTGGGTGAAAGGGGAAGCCTTTGGCTTTGTTCTCCTGGAGCTGCGGCCACGCTTTGTTATCAAAGGGTCGGGTTGTCTCTGTCGTTTAAATGCTTTTGGATCCTGAGGGGTACAATTCTACGACATAGCACAAAGATGCTGCAAAATGTCCTGGCAAGAAAGGCGCTTCCCATGTGAAGTACGTTTGCTTCCTTTCTGGGTAAAAGCAATGGTTGCCAAGTCCTTTTTTTTTTTTTCAGGATGGCAGAAGACATCGTTAAAAGATGTAATTTACCTTCTTTCATATTTTCTGTGGGTTTGTTTGAATTGGTATCAATGTGAAGATGGATTCCCTGCGTTTTATAGCAGGGAAGGTAGCAGACCAGTTGCTGTATACTGTTTATTTACCATAATGTTAAAATAGCCGTTACTTGCTGTAGAGCAGCAGTGATTAAAAGTTCCAGTTTCAGGGTAACGCTTCAGCTGTCCAAGGGCAGGGGGATGCCAGTGGGACGCTCGTGTGGCGTACGTGCGTCCTACCCATGTCCCTTTGAATTTGGAAATCATGCCGAAAATTAAGTTGTTATGCTCTTTCTTTGCTGCAGCGGCCTCTCAGTGCTGTTACAAGTCAAGTACAAGTTGCGAAGGCATCAAAAAGCCAAAAGCACCATCCCCAAGATATTCCAGGATGTTGTCCGCAGGCACCCCGACAAAGTGGCCCTGATTTATGAAGCCACTGGTGAGCAGTGGACCTTCAGGCGGCTGGATGAGTACTCCAACGCCGTGGCTAACTACTTCTACCAGCAAGGTTTCCGGCTGGGGGACGTCATTGCCATCTTCATGGAGAGCCGCCCCGAGTTTGTTGGCCTCTGGCTAGGGATGGCCAAAATCGGCATCGAGGCGGCTCTAATCAACTTCAATTTGCGCTTGGATTCTCTGGTTTACTGCGTGATGACTTCGGGTGCGAAGGCCGTGATCTTCGGAGGGGAGCTGTCTTCAGGTGGGTCGCTTGGGTGTTCGTACGCCTTATGGGCAACTCGTGAACTGTTCGCTTGGTCCTGAACAAGGCAGAGATCGAGTAAACGAAAAACAAAAAGGCAGCTGGCCGTATTAAAAACTAGGGAAGATGGTAAATCTCCTGATTACAAAAGGCAGAAGCGTTCAGTTAGTATCCGAGGCCAAAAGAGGAGCGGTGTTTTGAGTAGAGCGGTCAGTAGCTCGGTTTCATCTGCCAGCATCTTCCTGATTTCGTGGTGCCCGAACTGAGCTCACTGATTCGCTCCTGTTTCGTTGGATCTGGAAGAGCTTCTTCAAGATGTGGCGATACGTGCCGCAAGGCGTATTTTTCTGCCGCAAGGCCTATTTTTCTCTTTTGCTGTGTTAATGCTCTTTGCTTAGTGCCATGCTTTCTGCCACAGGATAGGTTTGTCAGTGGATGCTGGTTTTAAATACATCCCTGCTTCTCTAATGAACTCTGTGTTAGGTCTGGTGGTTTATTGTTGTGAATCATCTCCTTGAAACCATTCTAGGTTATTTGAAGATCATGACGTGGTCATGGGGAGAGGCAATTCTGCGTAGTTCTTTTATTAGGGTCTTTACTGGGCCCAGGTCAGTCTGACCGCACTGATGCGGATGTTATCTGGATGGGTGTGACGCAAGTATTTTAAAGGAGTCCCTGGTTCTTCAGGTCCTTCCGTGGTTTTGGGGCACAATAGGATGTTATACAGATCATTTTTGCCACTGCCTAGAGCGTTACGTTTGTTGCAAAAGTGACTTGCTTTGTCTTGCAGCAATATCTGAAGTGAACGGGATGTTGGGGAAGAACATGGCAAAATTCTGCACCGGTGACTATAACCCGGATGTCGTTCCTGCGGAGACCAGACATCTTGATCCTCTTCTGAGTACCGCATCGAAATCGCCCCCGACTCAGATTCCAGTCAAAGGTTTAGATGGTAATTTTATCAACGATTTTTATTAGTGTGATGTGTGAGAGAGCTGGACTAGGTGACAGCAAAACAAGAAAACTAAGCAAGATGGAGGGATTAAATCAACCCAGTTTGGGCTCACAAATAGAAGAAGGGGGAAAACAAAAAAGATCCTGGTTCCAGGGTACTCTGGGTTAAGTTTCTCATTGCCTGAGACTCCCAGCTTTATGTAACTAATGTATTTAGTACCTGAAGGAGGGAGATTGGCGCCTTCCCAAAGACAACCCTTCCGTTACAGGAGAATAGCCGCTGGAATGCGTGTGGGGTGAAGCAGCCGGCGTGCCAGGACTCACCCCGTGCTTCACTAGCTCTACGAATCTATCTGATTTGTCTGTAGCATTTAGCGGCCCCTATTACCTTCCCCCACAGCTGACTCATGTCTAATTAAAATCTTTCCTTGCCTGTGGCGAGGATGAGTATTGGTGGGTTTGGAATTCAGGAGAGGGAAAGGAGGATGCTGACTGGCCTCCAGTCTGTATTTCGTACTTTTAAGACAATTAAGAGCATCTGAGATCCCTGAGGCGTGAGACTCCATTTTGGTACATCGTTTACAGTAGGAGGAATGACAGCGCTAAGAGGCTTTTCCTTTAGATTATATCTTTTAATCATAGAGTTGGATACTTTGCCCTACCGTCAGACACAAGTTGAGACCTTTCTTCTCGATTCATTCGGAATTAATGTCTGACCTGGAGAGCTAATCTAGTCCCAGGACAATTTGCGTAAAGGTATACAGGTCATGTCCTCAGAGCTCTGCAAACTCTTCGTACGCGTTCCTGTATCTGCTGTTACGGACAACATGCAGATTCTCCATCAGGCTGCAACTCCACGTTTGTGTCGGCCTTCGCAGCTCGCTGTCCCCTGTGCCGTCACCATTTCAAAGCCGTTCCTCAGCCGCTGCGAACAAAGCCTAAAACACAAAACCAACCCTGTGGGGATTTTCTCAGGCAGTTGAGGACAGTCTGTCTGACGCCTGTTTGTTCTTCTAGATCGGCTCTTCTATATCTACACTTCGGGAACAACAGGAATGCCCAAAGCTGCCATTGTGGTGCACAGCAGGTGAGGACCTGAGGAGGTGCTTCCCTCTTGAGGCGCGTTTCACATCACGAAACCCCAAGCTTTCCCCGTCTCGCTCGCTTAGCGTGCGCTGTGTTCTCGCAGGTATTACCGTATCGCTGCCTTTGGTTACTACGCCTACAAAATGCACCCGGAGGACATCCTCTACAACTGCCTCCCCCTCTATCATTCTGCAGGTAAGCATCCTCCTCCTCGGAGGCGGAGGTAAGGCGTTGGCCTTCCCTGTGCCTGCTCCTTCGTGTGTCCTTGTGAGCGAACGGTCCCAGGATGGCCGGAGCTAGCCCCGTGATCCTTGTTTTCCAGGTAACATCATGGGAGTCGGGCAGTGTCTAATCCACGGCCTCACCGTGGTGATCAGGAAGAAGTTCTCGGCCAGTCGCTTCTGGGACGACTGCACGAAATACAGATGCACGGTGAGGGCTCTGCCGTCGCTGTCTTTGGTGCTCAACTCGAGAGCGCCAGGTTCACTGCTTGATTATTGATCTCCAGATAATTCCCCGTCCCTTGTCAGATATCGAGGTGCCTGCGCCATGGTGTCTTCAAATTGCCAGTGCCACTTTAGGCATGTGGGACTCCAGAAAAGGTCTTTCATCCTTAGAATCATAGAATCGTTTAGGTTGGAAAAGACCTTTAAGATCATCGAGTCCAACTGTAAACCTAACACTGCCGACTCCACCACCAAACCATGTCCCTAAGCGCCACCTCTACATGTCTTTTAAATCCCTCGGGGACGGTGGCTCAGCCCCTTCCTGGGCAGCCCGTTCAATGCTTGACAACCCTTTGGGTGAAGGAATTTTTCCTCCCATCCCATCTAAATCTCCCCTGGCACAACCTGAGGCCGTTTCCTCTCGTCCTGTCGCCTGGGAGAAGAGCCCGGCCCCCGCCTCACCCCAACCTCCTTCCAGGGAGCGAGGAGGTCTCCCCTCGGCCTCCTTCTCTCCGGGCTAAACCACCCCCGTTCCCTCAGCCGCTCCTCCGAAGTCCTCTCGACCCTTCTCCTTGTTCTCCAGCCCCTTCCCCAGCTTCGTCGCTCTTCCTTGGACGTGCTCCAGCCCCTCAGTGTCTCTCTTGTAGCGAGGGGCCCAAAACCGAACACAGCGTTCGAGGTGCGGCCTCACCAGTGCCGAGTACAGGGGGACGATCGCTGCCCTAGTCCTGCTGGCCACGCTATTGCTGGCACAAGCCAGGATGCTGTTGGCCGCCTTGGCCACCCGGGCCCGCTGCCGGCTCGTCTTCAGCCGCCTGTCGACCAACACCCCCGGGTCCTTTTCCGCCAGGCAGCTTTCCAGCCGCTCTTCCCCAGGCCCGTAGCGTTGCCTGGGGTCGTTGTGACCCAAGGGCGGGACCTGGCCCTTGGCCTTCTTGAACCTCGTGGAATTGGCCTGGGCCCGTCGCTCCAGCCTCTCCAGCTCCTCTGCAGAGCCTTCCCGCCCTCCCGCAGATTAATCCTCCCGCCCGCTCGGTGTCCTCGGCAAACTTACTGAGGGTGCGCTCGATCCCCTTCTCCAGATCATTGATAAAGACATTAACCAGAACCGCCCCAGTACCGAGCCCTGGGGAACGCCACTCCTCACCAGCCGCCAACTGGATTGAACGCATTCACTGCCGCTCTTCGGGCCCGGCCAGCCAGCCAGTTACCTGCCCAGCGAAGAGTACGCCCGTCCAAGGCGTGAGCAGCCAGTTTCTCCAGCAGAATGCTGTGGGAAACAGTGTCAAAGGCTTTACTAAAGTCTAGGTAGACAACATCCGACATCTTCTCCTGCTTCCTCTTTGTAAAGTTGTCAAGACCAGCTTTTAAAACACCAGTTTACATCCCTTACTGTTGCAGGAAAGCTCTGCCAGGATTTATCCGCGTTAGGAATCTCTGCAGAGGAATTCTTGTGGCAGGTCATAGCCAATAATCGTCTATTTGTGTTTATGTCGACATTACCTTCTAATTTAAGCAGCTCTTTCTCCTCCCTGGTGTTTGTCTTGCCCTTCCCCCACCGGCAGTATTTATAGCTGGTAATTGGATCTCCACTCCGACTGCATTTTGCTGGGTCAAGCTGTTAGTTTATGATTGACCACTCATTCCCTTCATCTTTCCAGAGGTCTTTCAGTGCATCCATTAAAGCGCGAGGGTTTTTCTTTGTACGAGTATCTTTATTCGTGCTGAGGGATCCCTCCCATGCCCTTTTCCAGTGCTAATGTGCGGGTTGCAGAGGGCAGTAACCGTTTCACCTTTGCCTGTTTTCTTGTGGCAAGAAACCCCGACTCGAACTCGCAACCGCTCCCGGTTTATTAAAATGCCTGACGTGTCTAGTTCCACGAGGTACGCTGACACCGGTGGCCTCGTGGTCGGCTTTTTCCAGGGCGTTGTAAGAGTCGCCTGAAGCCTGAGCTATGTTTTTGTGTTTACTGCTTCAGATTATTCAGTATATCGGGGAAATCTGCAGGTATCTTCTGAATCAGCCGGTCCGAGAGTCAGAAACCCAACACTGCGTGCGGCTGGCGGTGGGCAATGGTTTGAGACCCACCATATGGGAGGACTTCACAAAGCGCTTCCGAATTAAGCAGATCGGAGAGTTCTACGGAGCCACGGAGTGCAACTGCAGCATTGCCAACTTGGACGGAAAGGTGAGGAGGAAGAGGGCACCGCGACGGCTGCGAGGGGCGCGCAGAAGGGCGAAAAAGCTCTGCTGGCTTCTCTGACTCCTCCTGGTCCGCTCGCAAGGCATGGCAGGGAGCTAAATTGGTGATGAGGGGTGGCACGCACAAAAACCTGGGCAAAATCTTACGCTTTGGGTGAATTTGCCTGTTAAATGGGAAGGGAGGAAAAATCAGAGAATTCCCAGAAAGCGGTGATGCAAAACCCAAGCCGTTCTCTGCAGCCTTTTGGGTTTTTGGTTTTTTTCTGTCTTTTGGAAGGTCGGTGCCTGTGGTTTCAACAGTCGGATTTTGCCCAGTGTTTATCCCATTCGGTTGGTGAAGGTAAACGAGGACACGATGGAGCTGATCCGGGATTCCAGTGGGCTGTGTATCCCCTGTCGCCCAGGTGAGCGTTAACCCGAACGAATCAATCGCAGCTTTTTGTTCTTAAAAAAAAAAAAAAAAAATATATATATATAAAAAATAAGCTCTGGCTGGTTTAAGGGGTTTCCAGTGTCGTATGCAGGTTTTCACTTCCAGTTCTTCCCTCCAAAGACGGATCAGTTCAGCAACTGCGCGGCTTTTGGTGCGCGCAAAGTTTAGCTTGTCGCGAAATGTCGGTGTCACCTTGTGTCGATCCCGTTTCCTGCAGGAGAGCCGGGATTGCTCGTCGGTCAGATAAATCAACAGGATCCCCTGCGTCGCTTCGACGGCTACGTCAGCGAGAGCGCCACTAACAAGAAGATCGCTTACAACGTGCTTCGGAAAGGGGACCAGGCGTACCTTTCAGGTACTGTCGGTACGGACTGCAGACGTTCCTCGTGCAAAGGTGGTCCCGAGAGACCTAAATCTGGGATTTTTGAGAGGAATCGAGGATCTTAAAGGTCTTTTCCAACCTAAATGATTCTATGGACAGATACGTTAGCGTTTTGAAGTTGCCAGCTATTGAGCTGCTCTGGATTTAATAAAAAAATTAACATTTTAAAGAGGGAGAGAGGTTTTTTTTCCCCCCCCTGTCCTTTTCCTACTGCCGCCTCTCTCCCGTAACGTGGAGACGCAGCGCACGGTGGTGGGAAGTCACCAAGGTATTTCTGCGCTCCCCTGGGAAGAAAATGGGGCGACGCTGAGCAGAGAGGGCTTTAAGGCAGTCCTGAGCGCTGAGGAACTTGAGTCCCGAGGTGGTTTTTGGTGTCTCCTCTCCCCCTCCCAGGAGACGTGTTGGTGATGGACGAACTCGGCTACATGTACTTCAAAGATCGCAGCGGGGACACCTTCCGATGGCGAGGAGAGAACGTCTCTACCACGGAGGTGGAAGGAACGTTGAGTCACATCCTCAACCAGACGGATGTTGCAGTGTATGGAGTGGAAGTACCAGGTAAAACGTCGAGTCGGAGCTCTCTGGACTCGGGGAGAAAGAAAAATGTTAGGCAAACGTACCGGATCTGTGTCAGAACGACTAGAAATCGGTCGCCTCTAGTGTAACCAGGCACCCGACAATGAAAAGACAGTCCAACAGTGGAGTGTGACACGTTTATTCGGAGCAGCAGAAATAACTGGCGATCCAGCGGCGCAATCTTTATTTGTGTCTTAAAAAGGAAGGTTTTTACCTGAGCTTTGCGGAAGCTCTTGGTGTGCAAAGACCGTTCCGTGGGTGTGCAGGCCCGTCAATCTTCAAGTAATCCAGGAACGGGGGTTGCGGAGGGCGTGAGGATGGGACTGAGCGTGAGTTGTGGGCGTGTTGGCCGGGAGGGTGCCCGTTGGGGCGCTTTGCCCTGAATTTTATCATGGTGTACGTGAGAGAAAACCTGATGAAAACGAGATTTGGATTAGCTTTGGGGGCGGCCTCGACTAAGGGATGAGGGGCCGCGTTGCCAGCGGACTCGGAGCCTCTGGTATTGAATTGGGTTTTCCTCGGCACGTTTGCCCTTCACCTTTGAAGAGGGACGGGAGGAAATACCTGGCGCTTGCATCTGCTAAACGGTTCGTGCTTCTGCGGTTTCCACCCGAGCTCTGTGCTCTTCTGTTCCAGGGGTGGAGGGCAAAGCCGGGATGGCGGCGATCGCAGATCCCAAAGCGAAAGTCGACCCCAACGTCCTGTACCAGGAGCTGCAGAAGGTGCTGCCTCCCTACGCCCGGCCCGTCTTTCTCCGCCTCCTACCCCAGGTTGACACCACAGGTATCGGTGATCCGGCAGCTCGCCGGGGAAGTTCAGATCCCGATAGGAGCTTGGAAGCTTTTCCGTCTGCTTCAGGGCGAAATAACATCTCAACTTGGAGTACGGCAGGCGCAGAAGTACCGCTAGTAAAAACGATGATTGTAGTTAAGTCTTAAACAAGAAATCAGCTACTTCCAGGCCCTTATAGAAAAGATCTACACACATATATATATATATGTATCTATAGGAACACGTACCCCCTAACTCCTCGTACGCTGTCCGTTGCCTTTCCTGGGGCTTTGTTCTAGTACTGCTGCTATTTGGCTGCTGCCTTTTCTGTTTTCAATTTCCCAGGAATTTTACTGGGTCCTTTTACCAGCCTGTGCGTGAGGGGAAGTAAAAATTGCGCAAGGTTTTATGTAAGAACTCCAGTAACGATCAGGAGGGTTAACGAGCTTCGAGTTGCTAAAATTCTTAGGCAGAACGGGGAAGTAGAAATGAAGGGCCACCCATGACCTTTCCTCCTCTGATGCTTAAGCAGGCTTTTCGATGCAAAGTATTTTTCATATTTGTTTCTCTTTTTGAAGGTACATTTAAGATTCAGAAAACCCGCTTACAGAGGGAAGGATTCGATACAACCTCAGATCGGTTGTACTTTTTGGATCTAAAGTTGGGAAAATACGTTCCTCTGGATGAATGCCTTTATGAAAGGATTTGTTCTGGGAAAGCCGCTTTATGATCTAGTCGGATTCAGCCTTTTCGAGGAAAACGATGACTAGTCGGAGGGACGTGACGCTGGCGGGAAGCCACGGGTTCCTGCCAGGTCCTCGCTCAGTGAATCGCCAGCAGGGAAGCGCCTGGCGCGGCGGCTCCCTGCCCTGAAGCACATTAACCCGTCGCCCGCTCCCTCCCTGAGCGCTGACATCCCATTAACCTGCCCTTACGCCTCTAGACAGAGAGTATTTTTGTAACCACTACCCGCTTAGGGAGGAGTTCGATGGCCATATTTATTTACGGAGCTACCTGTGCCCTGTGGGGGAGCTTCTTTCTGCTCCCTCTCCGAACTTAACTGATTTAGATGATTTTTAACCTCACTTGCGTTAATTCACGTTTTAACTACCCCGGGCCGTGCCCTTAGGGCTGGGGATGTGAGGACATTAAAAAAAAAAAAAAAAAAAAAAAAAGACTTTGATGGGTGCTGTGGTGGAGGGGAGCGGCTTTGGGGTTTACCCTCCCACTGGTGGTGGTGGTGGCTGGTGCCTGAGGCCTTACGGAGCCCGGCTGGGGGTTTGTGCTTGGATCGTGGAACAGCGAGTAACGGGGTAAAGCTGTCCGAGCTCAGCCCGCCTCCGCCTCCCTTTTTCCGCCTGCGCCGGGACGCGAGGCCGGGGTCTGGAGAGAGGCCTAGGCCGCGGGGAGGCCTAGGCGGCGGGTTGCTAGGCAACAGCGCGGCGCGCAAGGCGCGTCACTTCCGCCGCGCCGCTTCCGCCACCACCACCGCCGCCATGGCCGACCCCGCGTCCCGCCGCGTCTCGGTGTTTCCCTCGCCGCAGGAGCTGGGCCCGGCCCTGGCGCAGCTGGTGGCGGAGCGGGCGGCGGCGACGGCCGGCGGCGGGCGCTTCTCGTTGGGTCTCTCGGGAGGGAGCTTAGTGGGGATCCTCGCCCGGGACTTACCCCCGCCGTCGCCTCCCAAGGCCCCGCCGCGCCGGCCAGTTGGCTGGTGGCTTTCTGCGACGAGCGGCTGGTGCCGCCCGAGCACCCGGAGAGCACCGCCGGGGCCTACAAGGTGAGCGGGGCCGGGGCGGCGGAGCCCTGCCGCCGTGCCCGGGCCGCTCCTGACCTGCCTGCCTGCCTTCCCCCCCCGCCCCGTTCTCCGCAGGCCCAGCTGCTGCCGCGGCTGCCCGGCCCCGGGCCGCGGGTGCTGGCCCTCACCCCCGGGCTGCCCCCCGCCGCCGCCGCCGATGACTACACCGCGCAGCTCCGCCAGGTACCGGCCCTGGAGGGGGGGGGGGAGCTGGGGGTCCGCGGGAGAACGTGTTCCTGCCCCGGCTCCATCTCCCGTTCTCTCCGCAGGCTTTCCCGGGCGAGGACGTGCCCGTTTTCGACTTGCTGGTGCTGGGGGTCGGGCCGGACGGACACACTTGCTCCCTCTTCCCCGGCCACCCCCTGCTCCAGGTGAGCTCGGCCGCTGGCCTTTGATCCCACGAGTGTCCGTGGGGATGCCGTTACCCCCGTGTTTTCATCGGTAGCTGGCAAATAGCGTCCGTGCGGCAGTTCCTGATTTGGGGCTGTCGTAGTTTAAAGAGGAGAGAGAAAAGCTGCCGTGGGGAGAAAAAAAGCTGTTGGGGTTGACTTCTCCTCCTGCTTTCTTCTTTTAAATTTTTCCTGATTTTGGGAGCTTGAGGGGGCAACAAAAAAGGAGCTCTTGGCTTGGGTGGGGATGCGGAAGGGCTGAGGACCCTCGGTCGCCCTCAGCAGCTGTCGCTCGCCCCGTTTACGGTCAGAGCCTGGATTGCTCCCCTGCTTCGGGCTTTGTTTTTTCTTTTTCTCTTCTTTTCATGGTTTTTTTTCGCTCTGATAGGAGAAAGAGAAAATAGTTGCTGCTATTACCGACTCTCCGAAGCCGCCGCCGGAGCGAATAACGTTAACCCTGCCCGTGCTGAACGCGGCGCGGATGGTTGTGTTCGTGGCGACGGGGGAAGGCAAAGCTGCCGTTTTAAAGGTTTGGACCCAAACCGTTCATCTTCTTAACGAGAATCCAAGGCGTCTGGGGGGAGCGAGCGATCGAGAGGCTTCAGTCAACCGCCGAAGCGTTTTAGGTGCGGTTTGTGGTTCCCTTTCGCCGAGCGCTGGGCTGAGGCACCGTTCCCTCTCTCCCAACAGCGCGTTTTGGAAGGCGACGAGGAAAACCCCCTTCCCGCCGCTCGCGTCCGGCCCCGCTCCGGGCAGCTGCGCTGGTTCCTGGACGCGTCGGCGGCCAAGGAGCTGACCGTCCCCGTCGAGAAACATTCCGTCTTGTAGAGCCGACTGCCGGCCAGGCTCGGCTGACGGTAACCGCAGCACCGGCTGCGTGACATTCCAGGTGAAGAACACCACGTTTGATCGTAGCGCTCGGTTGTGGCACAAAACACGGGTTTTTGTATTTTTTTCCCTTTTTCTGGACCAAACGGTGCTTTGCCGAGCACGAATTTCCACGTAATAATTCCTTCGGTTCGGCGGGGGCCGGGCGCCAGGTTGGAATCGCGCCCAGTGACGGCGTTCGCGCGGTTCGTTTCGGTCGTTGTGACGTGAAAGGGGTGCGCGATATTAAACGGACGGATTTCGGCTCTTCTGCTCCTGGTTCTTTTTCCACCTGGCCGCGCTCTTCCGTAAAGGGGGACTCGAGGAGCGGGCGCGGGGTTCGGGGTGTCGGCGATGTGAGGACGGACGGACGCTTGTCTGGAGCAGCTCTGGCTGTAGGGTAGCGCTCGGTTTCCCTCGCTGCTTTGTTGGATTTGTCTTTGTTAATCTTGACTTTAACCGTGCTTTAGTTCTTGCCTAAACCTCAGCGTCGGTGGCTCCTTCCGGCCTGTTTTTTCGCGTTCCTGCGCGCGTAGCGGTAAGGTTTTCGCTTTCAGTAGCGGAGAATGCTTTGAGATCGCACGGTGTCCGACAATCTGCTGGTGCAGCGGGGACGGCGTTCCTGTACGGACAAGCTGAGTCAGAAAAGGCAGGTGACTTTTATGCTCTTGGAACCGCAGCGCTTCCCTGCCAGATTTGGGGAAAAAAATCCCAGAATTGAGGTTCCTGGGCTGGATGTGGATATTTACGGATACGTTACAAAGAAGCTGGACAGGACTTGGAGCAGAAAAGCCCGAACCTGCGGTGCAGGGCGCAGCCGTCGCTCTCGACGGCATCTTTCAGAGCCGCGGAGTCAACGGCTACCGGAGCACGAGCGATTCGGCCTTCGTCGGCGAAGGACCCGGGGTTCTGGTTTGTCCCTGCCGTCCGTAATCGTCTCTAGCGCGGCCTTCCGGGGGGTACGTATAGATTCCGGTGGGAGCTGCGGAGCAGGACTGGTTAGCGGCTGTTCTCGGTATCTCCGAAATCGCTTTTGAGGAGATATAGACAGAAAGTGTCAGGATTTGTGAGTTAAATGTGAAGGTAATGAAAATCACGTTTGTATCTGCCCGATAGCCGAGCTCCGCATCTTAAAAATGTGAAGTAAACCGGCAAAGCAGATGCACGCGGGCAAGGCTTGGAAACTAAAAATCTAACGCAAATTTAAAGTAATGTTTAAAATAACACGATTCCCCGTTCTTGGACCTGACGAACGACGCAAATTTGAATGAGATGGTTTTGCGACGCGCAGCGGTAGATTTTCATGCGTCCGGTCCACGGTGCCGTGTCTGTGGCAACCTTCTCTTGCGCAGCAGCGCCGTGTTATCCCTGTAGTGATTCCGAAACCTTTTTCCATCCGGCTTTATGGCTTTTTCTAAACTATCCCCCCTTGTCTTAAAAGTATTTGGGCTTTTTTGGGGGGTCTGATGCAAGTGCTGGGTATTTCTGCTCAGGGTTTCCTCTTCCTGCACATCCCACCGGGCGTGAAGGGTATCAAAAACCGCCGGTTGCGTAACGGTAAAAATGGCAGATTTCGTTCAGCTTGGTTAGGGAAGCGAGAGCAGGTGCGGAGTACGGCAGCGAGCGTTTCCGTGATGCGCTCTCAGATTGGGAAATAACTCCGAAAAATCCCCTTGCTGTATCCCACTCGGTCGCTTCTGCGTCGTTCCTGAATTCCTCAGCCCTGTGGTGGGCTCTCCTGGGCTGGCGGTAGCCGAGAGGGGGACGAGGTGGGCAGAGCGCGGTGTACTGAGAGCAAATTTGGATAAATCCGGTTGTGCCTTTCCGAGCGTCGTGTAAATTTACAGCCTGAACCGCTTCAGCGTCCTAAATTTAAATTCCGGGGCGCGCAGCCTCGTCTTGAATAGTTCTGTGTTAATTAACGGTAAGCAGCAATTATTTCTGGGATGGAAACAGCACGTGTGGGCGAGCGGAGAGACAGCTAGGGCCGTCCCGCTGCGAAAGCAGGACCCCTCTGAGCCACGACGCGGCCGAGCGCAAATTCACCCGGTCTCAAAACCCAAATCGGAAACCAAATCGGTGCCGTTTTTAGCGTACGAAACTTGGGGTGAAACCGGTAGAACGGGGTGGGAAGCGGCAGCGGTGCCGCTGCCCCTTTAAAGCTTCCGCTGTGAGCGGGGAGGGGGGGGCTGCTATCAGACTTTATTTGAATAGTTATAAGCCGCTGATCTGGAGGGGAGCGAGAGACGGAAAAGCTCTGCCGGGGCGGAGGAGCTGGAAGCCGGCATGTGGCACGTCCCCTCGGAGCCCGGCCGGCAGCGAGCGCGCTGAGGCCGAAGATGGGAGGAAGGTGTTCGAGCTCCCTGAACGGGAGGCAGCGCAGGTATCTGCGAGGTGAGAAACGACTTTTACTGTCTGCGTTGCCCGTTTTTTTGCGGGGAGGCGGGGGGAACAGGAATCCTGTTTGCGGTGAGTTGCGGCAGGCTCCCTCGGCGGTGTCAGCCCTCCTTCCGCACCGCGAGGCTGCCGGCGTCGGCCGGGCGCTCGCTGAGCTCACGTTTGGGCTTCGCGAGACGCGAAAGCTAATTTAGCCGTCGGTTTTAAGGCGTTAGTTGGACAAAAACCGAGCGAGCGTGCGAAATGAGCCTCCGAGCTGCTCTGGTGCCTTCCTCTTCGGACGGCTCTCGGACAGAGGGCTGGGAAACGCCTCGTCGCTAGGCTGGCAGCTCGCTGCCCTCCCTGCCGCCTCCTGTGTCTCGAGCAACGCGTTTCTCTGTGCTGTGAGACGCCTCTGGAGCGTCAGGCTGGGCCCGTGCCGTCTGACTCTTTCCAGCTCACAGGGCGTGACATTTCAGTAACTCCGCCGTCGATGAATTTGCTCCCTTGTTTCCATCTTTCCAGCTGGCGGAAGAAGCGTTTGGAGAAGCGGCGGCACGTAAAAAGTCTTTTTAAATCGTGATTAGCCTCAGACCCTCTGACATTTCAGATCCTTGTTTTGAGCAGGCGCCTTCCCGTGCTTACGCTGAGCGCCTTCCTGGGGTGATAAAGCACCCGCGGT
This sequence comes from Gymnogyps californianus, assembly GCF_018139145.2. NCBI lineage: Eukaryota > Metazoa > Chordata > Aves > Accipitriformes > Cathartidae > Gymnogyps > Gymnogyps californianus. The sequence continues at coordinate 320,649 of NW_026114290.1, read as the reverse complement.
TTGGGAGCGGGGTCCGGCGACAAGCGCAAGAAATAAGGAGCCGTAGCTCTTTATCTCTTGAGCTACGGAGAGGTTGCTTCATGCCTCGGCGCTCGGCTTCCGCTGCTGCTCTTAGAGGAGAGGAAAAAAAAAAAAGCTGATTAAAAACAACGAGCAGCTTTCTCTGGGAGGAGGGCACCCCCCCGAAACCGGCTCTGTTCTCGCTGGGCCTGCAGGTCGCGCAGACGCCGCGATGAAGAACTTCGTGCCCTATTACCGGAGGCAGCTGGCGACTGCTCTTCTGAGACGGCTCTCGGGGGAGCTGGACCCCCGAGGCAAACCGGCCCTGCAGCTCCTGCCGAGCGAGGTAAAAGCCCGGCGCGGTCTCCCCGAGGAACGCTTCACCTCCTGAGGTCGAGCTTGTCTCGGAGGCGTCCGTCCTCCTGTGATCGGGAGGACGCGGCTGCTGTTCCCCGTCTCGGTGCCGCTTCATCGCGTAGTTGAAAGTTACGCAGAACGGCGACCTGCGACTAGGGAAAGCTTTTGCGGCTTAGAAGTAAAAATATTCAGGAGCATATTTGAAGAGAGATGAGAAGGTGGGATCGACAGCCGAGGATCTAAGCTCACAAATTGATGCCAAAGACCATCAGAGCCCTTAGAGCGTCGCTGCGGGTTACCGCAGAGAGCGGCGATGCGTTTTTTTAGCTCTCTCTCTGCTTTTCGTCACCACTAGATGTCCGCGTCCAGCTGCCTCTCGCCGTTATTTCTGCAACGCCGGGCGACGGCTCTGTCTCCCCGCGGCGCTGACGCTTTGCACCTTTGCTGAGGTTTTCTGGCTCTTCTCTCGTGTGTCCTCAGCTCCGGGGGCCGCCCGACGCCGCTCTGCACGACGGATCGCTCTCCCAGTATGACGGCGATTCCCGCAGCTGGCAGGAGAATTACTTCCTTCTGCTTGGAGATTTTACCCTGCAGTGGTTCGAAAGCGAAGAGGTAAATGTGCTCCTGCTGCGGAGGCTGCAAAATCGAGGGGTTTACGCGGTCAAACCTCGTTAAATCCTCTCTGAGCATCCCTTGCACGCCAGCATGCTCGTGTAAAAGCCTGCCGCTTCCCACCCACTTGCACGGAGAATCCTTCCCCAGACGTATTCAGTTCCCTTTAAAATTCGTCCCGGTTTACTGCGTCATGTTGGATTCTTTTGTTGGTTTAATTGTTGCTGCTCGGCTGCGCCAAAGAGGCACCGAGCTCTGCGGTTGGCGTAAGCCAAGCCACGAGAAACGAACCCGCTCGCTGTCGCCAGCCGCTCCGGGGTCGGCGGGAACGATCCCGCTGAGGATTCGCCCTTTGATTTCTTTTCCAGGCCCTGAGGAAAGGCTGCGAGCCCAGAGGCTCGACCGCTCTCTCTGGCTACGTGCTGCTCTCTTCGCCGAGTGAATACGCCGAATCGCTCGGCGATCTGTGCCAAGGACTCGCAGGTAACGCCGTGACGCGTCGACGGTTAAGAAATAGGTAAGGGCCGAGGTGCGAGCGGGGTTCAGTCACCTCGGAGCGTGACGGAGGACGAGGCGAACGCGCGGGGCAGGTTCTGCGTCCAGCCGAGAGACCTCGCGCCAAAAGACGCCCTGGAAACTTCCTTACGTGTCGGCAGGGCCGTCGTGCTGGGGGCTGAACTCACGGCGTCGCCCAGACTTGGCGCTTTGGAGAGCTCACGCAGCTAAATCCGTTGTTTTCCTTGTTTCTCCGCGTCCTCTGGCCTCTCCCCCGGCAGGCAGCTGTGCTCGGGGCTGCTGGCGGCCTGCGCGGCTTTACTTGGCCAGCTGGAAAGCTAAAATTTGAAACCCGAGCGGCAGGAAAGCAGAAGCAGCTGCCGAGCGGCTTTGCCAGTGACTGAAATTCATTTCAAATGGTTTTCGCTGTTCGGCTCTTCGGCGTGCAGCCCGCTGGCTTTCATTAGAGAGCTGCCTACCGTAACAGAGTTTAGATCTGGTTGTGAACAGCGGTGAATTGCTGTTGTGTTTTGGTTTTTTTTTTTAAATTGTAGACAGCACCTTTTAAAATAAAAAATTTAATGGGATTGGGATCTTTCCCAGTCTGCTGCAGTCACTGGTTAAAAAGGAAGCGGAGGCTTTACCGATTTGCTCTCGGAACAAAACGTTTGTACTCCTCCCCTACAAGCGGGTCTTGCTGTTCACGACGCTCCGCCAAAACTCCTTTCGTCGTTGCGTTTAATAACGGGGCGGGGGGGGAAAAGAAAAGCCGCCCGCCTCGGCACAGGCCGCGCCAGCCGATCCCGGCCCTGCGGCGTTTCCCCGGCTTGACGGCCGACGTCTGGCGGGGTGCGATCCCCCTCGGGGCTGAGACGCGGCAGGCCTCGGCTCCTTCTTGAAGGACGACGTTCGATTTCTGTCTGTCGACTGGTATTTCTGAATGAAAAGACGAACGACAGCCTCACCGCTAGCGAAGCTTCCAAGAGTTTATAGGGAGTTAATTTACGGTGGTACCTGCGCCAGCGTACGTTGTGCTTCTTCCTCTCTCCTTCCTCCCCGAGGTGGCAGCCCCTTCGCCGACCCGCCGGGAGAGTTTCTCTTTTTCCTCTACCATCCCTTCCGGAGGCATTTCTGCTTCTGCGCGGGCTCGGAGGGATCGCGGCGGATCTGGAGGGCCGCTCTTCGGGACGGCATTCGTTACCGCAGTACGGGTGAGGCTGCCGAAGCGGGTGGGCGCCGGCTGACGAAGCAGCGAGGGCCGAGAGCGCGAGCTCTCTGCCCTCGGGATCTTTTCACAGATCGAGTCGGTCGTATGTTATTTTAATAACGTTATTTTAAACATAGCGCGAGTCGGGTCTCGCCACGTTTATGCCTGGAGGGCGAGAGCCGCTTGCAGCCTCGGGACAGTTTTTAGCCGCTGCCTTCCTGCAGTTCCGCCTGGTTTGGTGGGAATCGCTGCGAGCGGCCTCGATTAAACGTCACCGGGACTAACTCGTGGCTTTGTCCTTAGAATTACAGAGGAGGGATTCTCTGGAAGCGGAGGCGTTCCTCGAGGCTGTGCGGTTTTACAGGCAAGAGAGAGGCCGCTACGGCGCAGGAGATCTTCTCCTGGGGCTGGAGCCTGAGGTCGGTAACGCGTTCGAGACCGGAGCGTTTCCAGCCAGGCTGTTGCTCCGAGGTGGTTTCAGCCGCTTGTTTTGGATTTTAGATCCTCGGGAACGTGCTGATGGAGGATTTGCTGCCGGTGCTGCGCTCTCAGGTGCTCCCGAGCATCCGAGGGTCCGAAAGGCGGCGGCGGCAGCTGTGGCTCCAGGTGAATGCCCGCGGCGTTGTTGGCACCTCAAAGTCAGGGCTGCGCCGACGCTGGCGCACGCGGTGACAACCGGCGTGCTCGCAGGGAGAGCGGAGCATCGGGTACAAACGTCTCGGCTAAAGGAGGACTTGCCCAAAACGGCCCGTTCCGCGGCCGCTTCCCGTGGAAGCGCTGGAGGGGAAAACAGGGAGCGTTGCGGCGCGTGAGCGGTGCGGCTGGTTCTGCGTACGGGCAGCGAGGGGGCGGTTGTAACGGAGAGAGTTAATTACTTGATATTTGGGTTGGGTGAAAGGAAGCTTGGATGAGTCAAAGAATTTTAGGAGCGTGACGCGGATGGGAGGCGGATTTCCGTTCAGCGGTGAGCCCCGTAACCTGACCAGGGAGCGGCAACGTTGCCAAAATTTGTGCCTCTCGCCTCTCCTTTATCCCTCCTCTCCCTGGTTCACCTGCTCCTTGTCGGCCGCCCAGTTTCTGCAGGAGGTTTACGCCCTGATCCTCGGCGAAATCTCCAGCGAATTCGAGGGTTTTCAGAAGGAGAAGGAAAAACTACGGATTGAGCTGGAGAAGAAAATTCGCCCCGACCTGGATCAGATGCTGACTCTGAAGGATCAGATAGGCAGCAAACTCCAAGGTTGGGCCAACGGGGGGAAACGCTGGGAGAAAAGGCAAAAAATATGCAGGTTAAAAAAAAAAAAAAACAAACACTAAAACTGGATAAATCCGTGAAATTTGTCGGCGCGTAGTTGCGGGCCTTAGTTTGTGAAGTGCCGGCTTGGATAGCGGTGTTCTGGGAACCGCGGGCCAACAGCTCGGGCGAATTTGGGTGTGAGAAAGAGGGGCTGTGGGTGCAAGATGTCGGGTGACGTTTTTCTGCCCGAACCTGAGCCCCGCGGGCGTGACTCTGCGCCCCGGGGAGCGCGGCACGGCGGGGAGCGCGGCACGGTCTGTCGGGTGACGCGTAGCTTTCGGTCTTGGCAGCCGTGGTGCAGAGCCCGGCGGAGTCGTGCTGCGGCCGGGGAGTGGAGCCTCACCTGGACTGCGTGCTGGAGGAACTCCTGCGTCCCGTCAGCTCGGGAGTCGAGGCGGTTCGCTCGCTCTTTGCCCAGAGGGTCGACGAGATGATCGGACTCGCCCGGAGCTCTCCCGTCGCGGTCCTGCAGAAAGAGGTAAGGCGGCGACGGGCCGGCGAAGGCGGCTGCTCTTTTCCAGCCCCGCCGCCGTTGTTGCGGGCGCCGGACCGATTCTTGAGGCGTTCGGCGGCGGCGCGGTGCCGCAGCTCGTTCGAATCGGCGTCGAATCCTGGCAGGAAGGTTCTCACGGGGCTGAGCTTTGTTAAGCGCCGAGTCTTTCAGCTGCTGGGGAGGTGTCGGAGGGCGCTTCTTGCTCGCGCTCTTTCCCTGAGCACGTGCTGCCGGTCCGTACTCCTGAGAGGACACGGAGAGAACGGGGGGAGCCGGGAATAGGGAGCCGGCGATCCGAACGAGCCGGGGAGCCGACGCTGCGAAGGAAGGGGGAATGCCGTGCGCCGCCCGAGTAACGCGCCGCTGCTCTGACGTAGCTTCTGACGCTGGGGAGAACGTCCTGGCAGCCCGACGTCATGCAGCCGTGCTACGAGGAGGCCGACCTGTATCGAGCGAGCCTGCGAGGGCTCGAGGAGCGGTTTGGCTTCCGCGGCGTGACGAGCCTGGTCCTCGGCGCGCAGAACCTCATGCAGCGAGTAGGTGGTGACGCTCGGCGGCGGGGAGAGGGCGGGGGGGACACCGACGCTGCCGGCTGGCTCCGGCCTCCGCCGCTCGCTTCCCTTCCTCGCGCTCGGGTTTTTCCTTGGCCTACCCAAAAGGCGCGAAGCAAAGGTCTGAAAAGATTTTTCTTAGTTTAAAAAACCGACAAGTTGGCTCACCGAGGAGGAAGGGGACGAGACGTGGAGGAAAATCCGGGGTCCCGCCTGCCTGGTGCCGCCTCAGCAGGGTTTTTTTTGATCTTGCAGCTGATGGAGAATGCCACCCACACCTTCCAGCAGCTCTCGCAGCAGCACCTCGGCCAGGCGGCCGGCCGCCACCGGCTCACCCAAATGCTGGGGAAAGTCAAAGAGCGGGTGCTGAAGGTGAGGCGCGGGTCGCTCCCCCCTTCCTTTTACGCGTGCCGTGGGTTTATTTCGGTGCGGTTTGGGTTTTTTCCGTTGAATCGCCCCGCTTCGCTGCGTTTCCCCGCGTTTCTGCGTCGCGCTCGCGCCGCAGACGCGAGGTTGTTGCAAAGGGATTGATCCTCTCTGGAATTTAATTGCAGAAGTTTGACTACGACAGCAGCTCCGTCCGGAAGCGGTTCGCTCAGGAGTGGCTGGTCCGAATTTTTCTTCCTTTTCTGCTGAAGCAGTTGGAGTCCGGCTGTAAACTGGTACGGTCGAGCCTGCGCCGGGCTGCGGGGCGGGGGGGGGGGGGGACGGAATGGGCTCAAACAAGCGGGTTTTAGTTCAGCGAGAAAAAGCGACTCCTTCCCTCGGCGTAGCCTTCCCCTCTCGCCAGCGTCCTGGCGCTCGGGAACGGTCTCTCCGCAGAAAAGAGCTTTGAATTCAAGCTGGGGCGGCGCGGGCTGCCAAACCGCAGCCCTCTCCTAGACGGCATCCCGACAAATCTCCTCCGAACGGACAGAAGTCATGTTCTGTTTCGTGCCGCCGTGGGTGTGACCGCCCTGTAGCGGTTTCCCAGAACGTTCTCCTTTTATTTTTATTTTATTCCCTTTTTTTTTTTTTTTGCGTCTTCCCCTTTGCCGTGCCAGACCGCTCCTGGATCGATTCCCTCCGTAGCGCGTCCCCGGGGGTGGTTTTTGGAGGTGAAGGGCGCTCTGCCGCGGGGAAAACGTAGGCTCCTCTGGGATCCGAGGGCGCCGCTGTAGACTCTGCTCTCGCTCTGCCCGATTTTTTGGGGAGCCGAACCCGATTCCTGTCAATTTTTCCCGTCCTGGCCGCTGCTTTCGCAGCCTCCCGCCTCGCTGGGAAGGCGAACGCTGACGCTGCCCCGCTCTTTTCCCCCCCCGCCTCCCGCCCCGGGCAGGAGCTGCCGCAGTACGAGAGCTTCGTGTTCGCCGACTTCAGCGGCATCATTAACCTGGAAAATATTTACGAAGAAACGGTCCTGGCTGCGCTGCTGCCGGCTGTCGGCAAAGGTGAGGGGGGCTGCGTTCCCCGGGGAACGCCGGGCTGGAATATCCCCCGTCAAAATATTTACAGTCGCCAAGTCGTCGCTGCCGCTTTTCCGTACGCGGCAGAGATTCTGGGTTGGTTTGGGGTTTGGTTTTTTTTTTTTTTTTTTAAAGCCGTTAAACAGCGATTTCCATGTTTGTACGTTCAAGTCGCTTTCCAGATGTTGCCCTTGGTCCGTTCCAGAATCCCAAGGCTGAACTATTTTCTTCCTGCCAGTTTTCTTTCCCTCCCCCTCGCTGGCTGGAAGCTCTGAACGCTCCGGCTGCCCAAAGCCGGGGGAAAAAATCATCTCATTTTACAGGCGTGATGTCACGGGCGGGCTGCGAGCTCCTCGCGCCGCGCCGGACAGGGCAGCTTTTATGGGCAGGGTGACTCAGGAGCCGGGGCGGCGCGGCGGCCGTCGGCCTCGGCCGCCGGCTTCGCCCTCCGTAAATACGAGGCGGGGACGGGCGACGACAATATTTCGCCTGTTACCGGAGCTGTTGGTGGTTTGCTGTCGGCCAAGAGTGAAAACAGGGTGAAAACCGGCCGAGATGGGCCCGCGTTCTTCACTTGGAAGTCAAATTTTGAGAATTTTCCTTGCAAATTTTACTTGAAACTAGAATTTGGGAGGTGAAACACTTGAAAGTAACATTTTGAAGGTAGAAATACTTGAAATTTGGAAGGTGAAATACTTGAAAGTAACATTTTGAAGGTAAAATACTTGAAAGTAACATTTTGAAGGTAAAATACTTGAAATTTGGAAGGTGAAATACTTGAAAGTAACATTTTGAAGGTAAAATACTTGAAATTTGGAAGGTGAAATACTTGAAAGTAACATTTTGAAGGTAAAATACTTGAAATTTGGAAGGTGAAATACTTGAAAGTAACATTTTGAAGGTAAAATACTTGAAATTTGGAAGGTGAAATACTTGAAAGTAACATTTTGAAGGTAGAAATACTTGAAAGTAACATTTTGAAGGCAGAAATACTTGAAATTTGGAAGGTGAAGTACTCAAAAGCAACATTTAGAAGTCAGAAATACTTGAAATTTTGAAGGTAGAAATACTTGAAAGTAGAGTTTTGAAGGTAAAAATACTTGAAAGTGAAAATTTGAAAGTAAGAATGCTTGAAAGTGTGAAATTTTGAAGGTAAAAATACTTGAAAGTGTGAAATTTTGAAGGTAAGAAAACTTGAAAGTGAAGTTTTGAAAGTAGAGAGTACTCGATAGTACAATTTTGAAGGTAAAAATACTTGGAAGTGAAATTTTGAAGGTAAAAATACTTGGAAGTGAAGTTTTGAAAGTAAGAGTACTCGAAAGTACACTTTTGAAGGTAAAAATACTTGGAAGTGTGAAATTTTGAAGGTAAGAATACTTAAAGTGAAATTTTGAAGGTAAGAGTACTCGAAAGTGAAATTTTGAAAGTAAGAGTACTCGAAAGTACACTTTTGAAGGTAAAATACTTGGAAGTGTGAAATTTTGAAGGTAAGAATACTTGAAAGTGAAATTTTGAAAGTAAGAATACTCGAAAGTGAAATTTTGAAGGTAAGAGTACTCGAAAGTGAAGTTTTGAAAGTAAGAGTACTCGAAAGTCCACTTTTGAAGGTAAAAATGCTTGGAAGGGTGAAGCTGTGAAGGTGAGAACGCGTGGCAGTGAAGTTGTGAAGGCCGAGCGTGACTGCCGTTCCCGTTTCAGCGCTGGCAGAGGCCTCGCGCCGCGACAGCCACAACCTCTGCGGCGAGAGCTTCTCCCGCCCGCCGCCGAGCGCCGAGGAGCGGCTCTACCAGGAGATGGGCTGAGGAGCCGGCGTCGCCGGACCGGGTGTGAACCCCGCCGGGGGGGTCCCTGCGGGTGGGGGTCGGCGGGGCCGTGTCGGGGCGCGTGGAGCCCAAGCCTTCGGCCCCGCCGGGAGCGGTTGTGCCCAGCGCCGTCGGGTGAAGAATGGAGCGATTGGAAATGGCCGACGCATCTGCGGAGTGTGCCTGGGGGGGGGGCAAAGCCCCTGGGTCCACGAAGGGCAGGGGAGAGGGGGGAGGAGGGAGAGGGGCAAGGGGGGGCAGAGGGAGAGGGTTGCAAGGAGAGGGGGAGAGGGGGCAAGGAGGGCAGAGAGGGAGGGGGGCGAGGAGAGGGAGGGGGGCAAGGAGGGGTGGAGGGAGAGGGGGCGAGGGGAGGGAGAGGGTTGTAGGGAGAGGGAGGGGGGCAAGGGGGGGGGAGAGGGGGTGAGGGGAGGGAGAGGGAGGGGGGGAGAGGGGGGGGTGCAAGGGGGGGGAGAGGGGGTGAGGGGAGGGAGAGGGGTAAGGAGGGGCAGAGGGAGAGGGGGTAAGGAGGGGCAGAGGGAGAGGGTTGCAAGGAGAGGGAGGGGGGCAAGGGGAGGGAGAGGGGGGCAAGCGGGGAGGAGGGAGAGGAGGCAAGGAGGGGCAGAGAGGGAGGGGGCGAGGGGAGGGAGAGGGGGGAGAGGGGCAAGGAGGGGCGGAGGAAGAGGGTTGCAGGGAGAGGGAGGGGGGCAAGGGGGGGAGAGGGTTGTAGGGAGAGGGAGGGGGCAAGGGGAGGGGGGGAGAGAGTGGGGTGCAAGGGGAGGGAGAGGGGGTAAGGAGGGGCAGAGGGAGAGGGTTGCAAGGAGAGGGAGGGGGGTGCAGGGAGGGGGGGGGGGGGAGGGAGAGGGGGCAAGGGAG